>NW_009260525.1:1659446-1671317 GCF_000687185.1 Egretta garzetta | reverse complement strand
CTACTCTGCTCTGGTGAGACCTCACCTAGAGTACTGCGTCCAGCTCTGGAGCCCTCAGCACAAGAAGGACATGGAACAGTTGGAGCGGGTCCAGAGGAGGGCTACAAAAATGCTCCAAGGGCCGGAGCACCTCTCCTATGAGGACAGGCTGAGAGAGTTGGGCTTGTTCAGCCTGGAGAAGAGAAGGCTGCAGGGAGACCTTATTGTGGCCTTTCAGTACTTAAAGGGGGTATATAGGAAAGATGGGGACAATCTTTTTAGCAGGGCTGGTTGTGACAGGACAAGGGGTAATGGTTTTAAACTAAAACAGGGTAGGTTTAGACTGCATATAAGGAAGAAATTCTTTACAATGAGGGTAGTGAAACATTGGTAGTGGAGGCCCCATCCCTGGAAACATTCAAGGCCAGGTTGGACGGGGCTCTGAGCAACGTGCTCTAGTTAGCGGTGTCCCTGTTCACTGCAGGGGGGTTGGACTAGATGACCTCTAGGGGTCCCTTCCAACCCAAAACATTCTATGATTCTATGATTCTATGATTCTATGATAGTTTACTATCCAGAAGATTTGCAATAAAGTTTACTCCTGAGTTTCTGTCACATTGGGCTCCATTGCCATGTGTCTGTTTACCCCAAACTTCACTTCTTCTCTACCTCATAGTAAGCTGATACAGAGACTCTATAACCACAGATGTCTTGCCAAACCATCGGAAACCTAACTGCTCTGTCAGACTGCAATCATGTATGCACGTATAGGAATCCTCATTCATGGGACCTATGGACACTGAAGGCAAAGAAACAACAACAAAGCAACCTCAGAAGAAGACTTGGAATCCATACCTTCCAGTATTTGGAAATGACAGAATAATTTGCTGGTCTCTCTCTGGTCTTGAGGAGTAAGACAGTTTCTCTTAGTGGGAGATGCAGAAAGGAATTTTTTTTGAGATTCAAAAGCACTGATTGTCATCTAAATTTACCCCTGAGCAAATGTAATCTAGACTAGAGATTGATTTATGTATCCTTTGATCAGAAATGCCCCAGGTATGGGTTATTTATTTTAAATATACAATTAAAAATAGAACAAACCTTATTTACACTGAAGCAATTTCCTTACACTAATTATTTACTTGCTGGTCAACCACAGGTAAGTCACTGTAACATGTACAACATGGACATCTCTAGGACATTCAATAACAACTCCCTTCTTGAAGTCTTCCAAGGCTTTGTGTAACTTGGGATCAAATCAAATTTTAAGTGATCTCAAAGAAGAATTATACCAAGGATATTTTTCTATCTTTCCCAGATTGCCTAGTAAGTTGGGTTCTAGAGCAAGGTGTGTATTATCAGATTCAGGAGATACTCCAAGTTCCCATGTAAAAACTTTGGAAATGATTGTGGAATTTTAATTACAATATGACATAAGATCGAAATTCAAGCTTGTACTGTGGTTACAATTATGATGTACCAAGTCTGTGCCTGCGTATCCAGGCAGTGTCATTAATTCTGTCGGTGGTGCATGCATTTATGACAATTTTGAGACAGAATTCCTAGCACTGTCACAACAAAGCGTTTGACTAGTGGTTATAGGAGTTCTCCAAGTAAGAGTTTTGGTCTGCCCCAGAGATTGTCCCAGGTAACTTGTGCTGTGTCCAGAGCAAATAATAGACACCATTTGCATGCTTCAGTGAGTCGGGTGGAGAAACTGACCATCCCAGAGATTTGCCTAGATGGGCCAGACTTGCTCTCTGAGATTCAGACTGGGGTAGTAGGGGATATCATGGCACCTACTTCATGTGCTATCTGTGTGTCATGAAGTCACTTTCTAGTCCAGACACAGCCCAAATAAATATATACATGTAAATTTCTATATATGAGAGTAAAATGTGTTTATATGCATAAAAGTTTTGTTAGCTTGAATCAGAACATCAAAAAATTCCTCCTTGCTTAGTAACAGCTTGTAGAAAAAAATCAGTTCTGATGTTGATGACTCAGGCTTCTTGAACATTTGCAATAAGGTCTTGCAAATTTGTACCTAATTATTTGTTCTGATAGGAAAGTGTATGTGAAAATAGATAAGTAAATAGATATAAGTAGGCAGCAACACCATTATTATTACCATACTATTATTAATGTATATAGTTGTAAATATTTTTCTATGTTTTCTCGTATTGTACAGCAACAGTTTTTATTGCAGATAATCAAGAAGTTCAGAGGTTTGCTTGTCTTTAATGGTTTCTTCATGCACTTAATTTGTTTTCTGCATTCCTTTGTGGTGTTTCAATTGTTTTACACTTAGGGAATATATATTTGAAGCACTGTTCTTTAAATAGAACTTTCTGATATTCAGAGATTACTTTTATCCACACGGAAAAGTGATGGAAGTGAGAGGAAAAAACACTAAATGGCAAGCTTGGAATCACACACTGGAATTCTTTGCTTCATGACAAGGCAAAGGCTGATATGATCAGCTAGAGAATTTTCATGATCCTAATGAAAAGCCAAAGAAACAGTTTGCCAACCCGTACATTGACTTCAGTAGGATATCAAAGGTTTGCAAATCAGCTTAGCATCTGGCCTTTGAAAATTTAATCAGGGAATTACAAGTGTTGGTAAATTAGGGCCTGATCTAGCTGACCTTGAAGTCAATGAGAGTTTTGCTGTTGGGTTAATTGGAAGTAAAACTAGGTCCTTTTATTTCAAAGTATCATATGTAACCACATGTTGCAAACAAAATCACAACTTTACCTCTTTTAAAGCTGACTGTTTTCTTGATAATGCTTTTGATAATTCTTGACAATGTTTTTGTTTTGGAGTGGCAACCTTGTTTACATTCTGCAGTGAATCCAAAAAGTAGTAAGATAGCCAAACCCTTAGATCTCTATTCTTCTCCATAAAAGAACTTAGCAATGAATGAGAACATATCTGAAAGAGGTGCAGTAATTATCACAGATAGAGACCACAGAAGGAATTGATAAAGGCTAATAAAAACAAAATATATACATTGTCCTTCTTTTCCTGTAATCTTGTTTTCCATATGTTCATGTAACTTTCAGCTTGATGAAAACTTTTCTCTGATGGAGTATGCATTGCAGAAGCTCCCTTAGCTATGGCACCTAGTGAAATCTTGATTCTGCTACCTTCTTTATGTAGACGGGCTTAAGGGTGGCAAATAGTGCAGTGTTTACCACTCTGTATAAACTTACACCCCAGTGCTGGAATGGTAGTTGTATTTTGACCCTCAAGAGACAGCACATTAGTTAAGAAAGAAGATGGAGTAGGAGTTTCAGGGGACTCGCTTGCCCTGGTGCACACTCATGACACACTATTAGCTTTGCTTCTTTCTAGAAGGAAAAAGCAATGCTGGAATTTTGGCTGTAAAGACCATTCTCTTTTGAGGCACTCTCTACATGTGTGATTGGAGGTCACTAAGGCAATTGCTGGAGCAGTCTTCTTCACTGAGCATGAACTTCAGTTGTGAGGTATTGTGGTCAACCACCTGAGGCATCAGATATGTTGTCTGTGACCTGGTTCAGCTCAGAAGATATAGAATATTGTCTCTTCACAGTAAAGGGAGCAGTTATACTCAAATATGGCATTTACAAGGCAGTTTGTGTGTTCAAAACATATAGTAGGCTCTAACATTGCAACACCCCCTTTGACTATCTCCGTTAACTGTGTCTACAAAGGTAGAAAAGAGGGACAGAGGGCTGAAGGTTGATTAGATCTATGCATTGCAAGAAGCCAAAGTCAGGACAAACCTCAATATTTGTTGCAGCTTTAAGGAGAGACAGTCTCCCTCCTCCCTTGCAAGACAATTTTTCTGGTTTTCTGTAATCTAAAGTAAAAGTCCTCATTGTGGGCATGAGCTGAAATACTGCTGATTCCTTTGACATTCCCTTCAAATGGAGGATTTTTATAGGAGCCAAATCAATTGAAGCCCAAGTGAATCAACTGTAAAAACTGCTTCATATTTTGTAATCTTTCAAATGAATGCACTGACAAATATCTAGGTTTAAAAGAAAGGAGTCAGAAATGATCTTTCATTTGTTTAGAATTGTACACAATGTCTTAGAAAAAGCAATCAATACCTAATTACTAGTCTATCTCTGAGACCACTGTCCTCTCTAGTCTAATGTTTTCCACAGAGATAAAGCACTCGCTGCATGACCTGATGCATTTCTTTTGACAGCTCTGCTTCAAGTGAACATCACGCTCCAAGAATAGCCTCTATCCTCCAAAAAAAAACAAGCTACAGCAAAGATAAAGTTCTGAAGTTGTGGCTAAATGCTAGGCATGACTAAATTCAGAAAATCATCATTACTCTGTGGTAACAATGTTCATTCAAACCCAGGTACTACACAGAGCCCACTTTTGCTTTTTACTCTCTTCGGGGTACCATGAGCGCCCCACTGGAATCTATGTAACCCTGTACAGCATTTTTTCCTACATGCTAAATAAACATGCGATTACAGAATACCTCATATTTTATATAAGATTTAGGTGCACTGTACAGAGAACCTTTTGTGGTTTCTGACCAGTACTTTTACAACTCAGATGATGAGCAGTAAGTGCCCTTCTCTGGGGGCCTTGTTTACCAAACTCGTGGGGATCTTTTTGATATAGCACTGAAAAGGGAAGCAGAGTGTTTGTTTCTGCTTGCACATACACTTTGAAAGAGATTAATTAAGATGATTGGTCAGGAACATTGATTTATGACAGACCCAATGGTCAGATTCTGTTTTCAGGAACAGAAAGAATTGAAGGTTCTGTCCTGGATTGATTATCCAAACCATGGTGGTAATTTGTGTACCACTCACTCAAGAAGACCATCATACAGTGATAGACAAGGAGCAGCAGCTGTGGACCAGAGACTCACTGTGTGAGGCACAGTACAAATATGATTTAAACTTAAAATAAAACTTGCTTCTGCTACTGACTTTGAGTTCTGAGAAAAGTTTCGTGGCAAGCCATGGACCCTGACATAGGCCTTTTCTTGTCCATTTTTTTCAAATATTGTTATTAATTTTTTTTCAATCTATTTTTAATGGATTTTGAGAATACGTACTACAGGGCACATTAGGGTACAGAAAAGAACAGGATTTTAGTGTATGTAGCTGCATTTTAAAAATATTTAATTTCTTATTCTCTGTCACATGATGACATTTGTATCAGAGGAGTGTGGTAGATATTTCAGTTCCTTTGTACTGTTAGATGTTATTAAATATTTAGGCAGTAAACACACACCAGTTTCACAATTCTATAGGTTTTATTCATTTAACTTGCAAAAATTTTCATATGAGCTCTGGTTTGTTTGGTTCCTCTTTTAGCTTTGAGTAGTGCTTCTGAAGTAACATTTACACTAACATTTTTTTAATACTAGTGACAGACTGTTCAGAAACAGTGAAGGATTTCCAAGGCCTTTGCAGAATTAAGTTCTACCTGAGTAAAGTTAGTGATGAGATGCAGATGGATTCCATCTAACTTTTGTAAATAGATCTAGACTCACAAGTCAGTAGTCTTTTTAATGAATTTACTATCCCTAATGAGTCCAGAGACAGTCATCTCTAAAGCCAGCTTTGGACCTGAGTTTCCATTTTATTGCCCAATCACAGTAGTAGGAGCTGCAAGTAATTCTGCAGCTAACTTAACCAAGTCAACAAAATGCAATCAGAGGTTAATCTGTAACAAGGAATCAAGGTATAAGTATAAATTAATTTATACGTACACAGCTGTCATGTAGGTGGGCAAACAGCAGTCAGGCTTTCATAGTTTTCAGCTCAGCACCCAAGTCTATTTTCCAAGAAGCAGCTTGAACACAAGAAATAATTTGTATGAGATACCTAAGCAGTTCAAAAAACCCTCCTGAGGTTCATACCTACCTCTCCTCCCAGCATTATTTTCTCACTACAAAACTTCACATAAAAAGCAAAACAAAATGAATCGTCATGACTGGACTTCCCAAGATCAATAATTTTTACCATATTCAGAAAATTGAACATGAAAAGCTGCATGTAACAGAACTTACCCAGAAAAATCTACCGTAAAAACTCTTCCAAGCCTCCAGTTACCAAAGGGAAGAAAATATCTCAGATGTCCTTGTCTGAATCCATGAATAGCAGCGATTTGCCTGTGTATGTAAAACTATGCATATAGTTATATAATTAATTGTAGGGGCAAACAGCTAATTTGCAACCTAATATTATCATTATTTTTAAAAATTTGAGTCTTTCAACTCTTCTACTCTTCTAACTTAAATTATCATAGTCTGTGAACTCTTTACCTTGAAGACAAAAAGTACATTACGTTTTTGAGTTACAGCGCTCATAAAAGAAGAACACTGATGTCTAAATGTGAAAGTAACTGAACTTGCATTCAGTTTTAAGCACTAACAGTATTTTATAAAACATTTTATTATGTAGGTGAATCCTTGCAGTTAGCTCTATGTGTTCTAAGCCAGTAGGTGAACTACTGAATTACTAAACATGCAACTATAAGAGCCCTGAATGGCTAGATGTCATGGGAGAAACTGCAATGATATGTGGAAGGTAAAGCTTGTTTAGATACCTGGAATGCATAGACATATAGTTTGCAAATATACTGGGTTACAGACAAAAAAACAAGAGAGCAGAAAAACAATCAATTAAACACCCAGATACACATGACATAACCAGGAAGTGATAAGGCAATAAGAGGAACGAGAAGTCTCTAAAATCATAATAAATTAATAATAAAAAATTAATAATAAATGAGTACCAGGGTCTGGGCATGAGTCCTGGATGTGCTTAAGGTCTGATCTAGAATTCAAGGGACCTGGGAATATGCATGTGCCTGTAGATGAAGAAAGGGAGGGTATGCATATGCCTGCTAGTGAACATCAGTCTGTATCAGCTGGAGAGGACAAAAGTATTTGTGTTGTGTTACATGAGTATCTGTGATTGCTTTTGGTGTTTATATGGGTACCAGCAAAGATAGTGTTTTCTGCCTCGATTTGTTTGGCCTTCTCTGTACATACATCTGCCTGTGTGTTTGCATCTACACCTGCAGAGTATATGCTCAGCCTTGCTACTATCTGGACCTACAAAAAGGAATAGCCACAAATCCTGCGGAGGAGAAATCCCCTGGATATTAAAGTCTGATGAATTCAGTTTCCCTCAACAGATACACAGAAGTATATTATGATAGTAAGAAGATGATCTTTTCCAAAATATTCTTATACCTCTCCAAATGTTGAACATGTAGTGGACACTAGTCCTTGTTACTGTGCTGTCCTTCAACACCCTCCTGCAGGAGCCTCAGGACAAGGAAAGGTTCTGTATTGTCCTCAGAGTCACTGCTCTCTCAGGGCAATGATTCTCTCTCCCCTACATTTATTTTTCACAAGAAATAATGTGAAGGAAATCTAAGGAACCTTATTCTGTGTGTTCTTACTGGAAAGGCTGAATTCACTTATTCAGCTATGATATTGGGTAACATCCATAAATATATGCATTCAATCTTCTTTCTTCCTTATCTTCCATATCCACCCACCAAAAAAAAAAACCAAAACCAAAAAACCCTCCAACATATTTTGAGTCAAAGACAATCAGTTTGTTCTTGAACTAACTTCCCCTTCTCTACAAAGTAATTCAATAGACTGAAAACAAGTGCTTTATTTTCTCAGGAATTGCAGCTCATGTTTGCATGGATGGTGGAAGAGATCCAATTGTTAAAGCCCTTCAGCATCGTTCCAGACTTTGATCTTTTCTCCCTTATTTACATACACTCATTAACAATTATACTACATTTTGTTTTATATGAAAAGAAGAACACTGTCTTGTAGGCTCCCTTACTTATTTCTAGCCTTCCTGAAGGGCTATCACATGTAAAGTGTGAAGCACTCAGAACTCCCATTGAAGTGTATTAGAGACACTCAGTACCTTGCAAGATACATTTATAAATGAGCAATCTTTTCCACACAGAAGAAAAAACACGTTTTAAGTATTCTGTTTTTCATCTCTCATATGCTTTTTTGTTTTTCCAACAGCATTTTCCCCTGGTGCTCAATTTATTTTGTACTTTATTTACTTGACTTAATAATTTTTAGCAGCAATTATGAAAACTCTCTCTTACTTGCATCTTACCATCTAATCTTCCATTCTTCTACTTTAGTTCAGTGTTAGTAGATCAAATGAGAGGTTTTTCCTTTTATAGATACCTACAGTGTTTACTGCTTTAACACAATATTCTATCAACTCTGTTATGAAATCCTTTTATCTTTTGTTTGCTGGAAACAGAATGCTTCAGAGTATCTTGCTATGTAATTGAATAGAAATCTGTCATCCACCTTTTAAATGTAAAGGTTCTGCTATTGTTCATTTTCCCGTGAACTTCTTTTATTTGTCACCAAGTCTTTATGTTATCAGTTTTAGAAGGATTTTGTCTGCAAAAGTCAGATGAGTAAAACATGCCAGTTTGTTTATGCTTGAATTACTTTTTTCTGCTGACTCTAACTTGTAAAACTGAGTTGTATCTAATTCTAAATCACTGGTGATAATTCCAAAGTCTTTTAAACAGGCAAACCTATTGATGTGCATCTTCACAATAGATATGAGTTGACCCCAGCAAAGAGCCAATGTAGAATATCCCTTTGTCCAATTCAGGTCAACAGTCTAAGCCATGTCCTTCCACACTTCTTCATCACCCCCAGCATACTCACTTTAGGGGGAAGAGTGGGCAAAAGAGAAAGCTTTGTTGCTGTGCAAGGATTGTTGAACAATAATCAAAACACTGGTGTGTTACCAACATTGTTTTGGCCACAAATCTAAAACATAAGACCATATGGACTGCTATGGAGAAAGTTAACTCCATGTCAGCCAGACCCAGTGCAGCACTCTGCACGTAGCAAGGCTCTAAGAAACAAATCTGAATCAGCTGTATAGCAAATAACTATGTGAGTTGCAAACTGACTGTACCTACTCTGTATCCTGTTGTTCAGAAGGGTTCTGAACAACCTCTGTAGTACATGAGAGGGAAATATACTTGAAAATCTTTAAACTGCTAAAAGAACATGAGTTAATTATTTTGTATTACATATTCCCTCTCATTTAGAGTAAAAAGACAAGCTATAAATTGCAGGATTAGCACTACTGAAACTACTGGCAATTAGACACATGTTACTCTAACTTTTTTGACAAGTGGTGTACAGCTTTCCTCTAGACAATATTACATAAATACCTCAAAACAGTTGTATTATTGGTCACCTACTCTGAGACATGAGGATCATCTGTGGTAGAAGCATGGACTGCCAGGCTCACTTGCAGTATCTTCCTGGGATAGTGCAGTCCATGGCAGTAATGCAGGCCCCAAATTTCATAGAATCATAGAATCATAGAATGTTTTGGGTTGGAAGGGACTCCTAGAGGTCATCTAGTCCAACCCCCCTGCAGTGAGCAGGGACACCGCTAACTAGATCAGGATTTTTGCAATGAACATGTGAAAGGCCCCAAACTGGGTAGCAATTCGAAGTGTATTTACTGTGTCTTTTCAGTAAGCAGCTCAAAACCATCAAATTCAAAAGTCAAATTTATAATTTCATAAATAACTATTTTTTTACATTATTTATTTTAATGGAAGTCCGGAATCAATTAAAAAAATGTGTATAAATAAATATGACTACCTTGTTCTTGCAGCAGCTTGGTCTTGTCCTCCTTATTAGCTTTCAGGTTGATATTTCAGGGGTTTTTTTGTGCTCTAGACAAAGTCTACTAGAGGAACTAGAGGAGAGGTAACTCATTCTATCAACTGTGAGGTGTAACTATGTGTGTCTGTGTCCTGCTGGTCTCAGTAGCCTCCTGTTGTCTGCTGCACCATGCTGCTTGTGGACGTCTCCCTCCTCCAGTACATTTTACCATCTTTTCATGAATGATTCCACTTTCACGTTTCCATACAGGGTCCCTGAGCAGGAGTAATTTCTGCCTCCTAGTAAAGGTTTCATAGTTTGCTTAGATGACCAGGATACAGTATTCATTGTAGGCATGAGTCTGATCAGTGAAGCTATTGCCACGCCTGTGCTGGGCCTTCATAATCCTGCAGCACAGCCAGCAGAACATATACTGTCACTGCTCCTAGCTGAGTTCATACTGAAGCACACAATGTATGCTCACATAGTTCGATCTTCAGAGAGGGCTATAACCTCCAGCAGAGAGGTGACATTGAATGACTGAAGAAGGTAATTCCTTTAACCTCATCAGTTAGATTCAGAAGAGAATGCTAAGAATAGTCATAAATTATAAGTTGTCTTGGATAGTGGTAGTGTTTAGCACCTTGCACAAAAGGCTTTGAGACTTCTAAGCATCGTCACAGTAAGTGACTTATTAAATAGCTGAACTTTGCACATATGGATTCCATTTTAAGCAGGGAGTAAAGTGTTAAGTCCTTATTTTTCCTGATCTTTTCGATGTTGTCTTGAATGCACCCTTTTATCCTTGTCTTCTTCTGCTACTGTCCTAGAAGCTCTGTTATAACAAGGTCAATGAACAGTTGCATTTAAAACTGAGTGGGGTGTAGATCTAGGGATGAGCTGATGAGGGCATTGTAGGAGCAGTAGCGTCTCTGCCCTAAGACGGAGCCTGCCATTGCTGTAGCTTTGTGCTGGCTGATTCATGGAGCAGCATTAAAGGTTATGGCAGTCAGTAAATAACCTGTCAAACTCCTACTGCTTCCCTTACCCAATTCAAAGGATTCATCAATCTCTGTATTCACTTGTGCTGCACATCTGGATTGCTTATTGATGATCTGGATCATGTTCATCAGTTTCTTGCTCATTTAATGCTTCTATAATCACCTCAAGCCTGTGTAAACCTTTTCAAAACCACTGAGGTGTAAAATATCTTCCTTTTGGTGCTCAAGGTGCTACTCTGTGCATTCTGACTACTCATTTAACAGTATTATAGTCTAGTATAAGCTCAACTTCCTTCCCCTTCTAGAAGCATCTTTATTACAGAGCAGTAAATATCCCTACCTGAAGACACACACACACACACGTATGCACATACACACAGACACAAAGTAAAAGCCCCCGCCCTTCTTAATTAGATTTTTAAAATGTTATTTTCAATGGAAAATAAAAATATATGCTTTTAGCACAATAGATGTTTTAAACATTGTTTTTAGGAATAGGGATAATGCGATTATTCTTTGCTTGTTTGATTTCTCTATGAATTGCTAACAAAGAGGCAGCAACAGTGCTGATTGATTTTTTAGGTCTGCTCACAGTAACATTTCCTTCAAAAGCCCAACAACCTGGAGAATGTAAGCAATTTTTCTGTGACAATTTAATGTAATGCATTATGGGTTAGAAAAACAAAACCACACTATTTTCTCTTTTTTGTTGTAAAAGGAAAAGACATACCGCACTTGGAGATGTCATAAACAGACACGAGAAAAAATATGTCAGTGTTTTTTCCTGGAGAGCACCCTCACAAGAACAGTGTTCATGCCATCAGCTGTTCCTTTCTGGCTTCCCCGGGACATAGTCAACCTCCAGCAGAGACTCCTATAAATCTGGAAAGGCAGAAGAGCCAGGCATTCCATGAAGTCCATTAAGAACTTCACTGTGATCAATCTGTTTTCTGTGGTGTGTGGCTGGATACTTGCTGGTACAAAACCCTAAGATCTATATCTAAGCAAACTAATAGTGCTTACTTAATGTGTTTCTCTCCTCTATGCTCACTGCAGGACATTTACCTTCCTGCAAGGAAACCGATGTTGGTGAAAGTGAAGACCTGATAATCTTCCTTTTTGTGCTGCTTTCTAGTTAACTTGAAAAAAAAGTAATTGCAACTCCTTTCACATTAGTTGTTTATTTTTTCTTTCATTCAGCTTTTAAAGGAAATTCCA
>NW_009260525.1:1655028-1659405 GCF_000687185.1 Egretta garzetta | reverse complement strand
ATTAAATATAAACCTGGAATAAAAATCTATATAAATGCAGCCTTCAGTTTTTGCAGAGATTTTTGTGGCTTTCAAAATCTTACTGAAATATGAGGACTATTCATGAAACTGTGAATGATACATATTTATCCACTGGAATTACATCAGAACTACTTTTTTGGCTTGTGTTTAATTTGAAGAATACGTTTGCAGAACTGAATCTTGATATTAGCATACAGATAGAATTCAACAGTATGTCAATACAGACTGACAAAGCAGATAGATTGCTGGTTCTTTTATTTTAGATTAGTTCTAAATTTTCTCATGGAGAACATAAAAATGTAAAAGAGTATTTCAATTTTCCATTTCATTTAAACTGAGAAGAAAGTAATAATTTGAGGAAAACTAATAAAAGACTGATGTTAGAATATGATTGACATGTGGCTAAAATATGTTTCAGTTGTAAAGACAGTCCAGTACTAATAAAACAACATTGACAGGCTTGCTACCTTCAGGCCTCCCTTGCTCACATATAACTGATTTTAAAACAGTATCCAAAAGAGAAAAGAATGCTGTGGTATGTCTGTATGGATTTTTCCTGTATTCTATTTTCTTTGTTAGGAAGCATTTAAAATTAAATGACAATGTATCCTAGGGCAAATATAATTATTTAATTTTTTGCTATTTTATTGAAAAAGAATGCAAACTTTGGAGCTCCATTATGAAGACAAAATGCCTTACTCCTGTATACATCCTAACATGTAAAGATGTGAGAGATGGAGTGAGATAATTTGATGAACTGGGTGAACCAACTTTTAAACTTTTTGCATTAGTGGAGGCAGATGGAGGATTCAGATGTTCCTTGTTATTAAAGGTGAAGTATAATAATGATTTTCCTTGCTTATCTTCATGAACAGCTCTTAATGTGTGAGTCAGAACATGTGGAGTCAAATCCCAGAAAATTAAATATATCTGTAATTTTGGTTTGGACTTAGTGGATAGCATTTGTCTGGTACCAAATTCAGCCTCCTTTCATCATCAATAGAGAGAAGCGAGCACTTCAGGCAGGTTTCTTCTTGTCCTGAGCTAAACACCACACAGCCGCTTGCTCATTCCCCCCTGGTGGGATGGGGGAGAGAATTGCAACAGTAAAGATGCAAAAACTCATGGGTTGAGATAAAGACAGTTTAATAGGTAAAGCAAAAAACCTGTGCACAAGCAAAGCAAAACAAGGAATTCATTCTGTACTTTCCATCAGCAGGCAGATGTTCAGCCATCTTCAGGAAAGCAGGGCTCCATCATGCGTAATGATTACTTGGGAAGGCAAATGCTGTTAACTCTGAACTTCTTCCTTTCCTGCTTTGTCCCTCAGCTTTTATTGCTGAGAATTTGGTCAGCTGGGGTCAGCAGTTCCGGCTGTGTCCCCTCACAATTTCTTGCATACCCCCAGCCTACTCGCTGATGGGATGGTGTGAGAAGCAGAAAAGGCCTTGACGCTGTCTAAGCACTGCTCAGAAATAACTAAAACAAATTTGTATTATCAACACTGTTTTTCAAAAAAATCCAAAACAGCCTTATGCAAGCTACTATGAAGAAAATTAACCATATCCCAGCCAAAACCAGTACAAAGGGCCAAAGGAATGGCAGTATAGAACTGTGTTTCTTTCTGTTCAATGCAAAGGGACTCATGGGTGACTGGTTTGGAGACAAGCGACCACACTGCAGATGTCCGAAGAAGCTAACATAATCCCACCCAATTTCGATTTATAAAGCAACACCTCAGGCTGTATATACCATTAAAATCTCTCCAGAAGGAAAGGTTTAAATATTAGACTTCATTTATTCATTTCCTACTGCTCATTAGCATGTTTAAAAACTAACATAACTGAAATAAACAGTAAAACTCTTATTTCTTCTTCTCTGGAACACAATTTAAACCTGAATGTGCGACATAACGAACAAAATTGCAGAAATGACAACCAATAGGCTCAGAGGCTTTTTTTCAGTTCTGACTTTTCCCCATCATTGTGGATATGTCTTCACTATAAAACAACACAGCTCTTCAGAAGACTCAAAATGCCTAGTCTGATCCATCAATTTCAACTCAGTCTTGGGCTCCAAAGTCAAGTGAACGAATAAGTTTCCTCATAACAAAATCTGATAGAGGGTATACATCTGATTAACAACATTCACGCAGATCTGCATCAAAAGACAGTATGGATGGGTTTTGACTGACTCAGTTTTGTACACTCTCCCAACACCTACCCTGCAGGTTCTGTACCTCAAGCACATGTTATGTGCCTAAGATATGCAAGACATGTCTTGTTCTTATGATGTAAAAATATTGGTTTAGTGGGTTACAACACAGCTCTCACTGTATTTCAGACACCTCAGATTTTATATTCAGTCTTCAGAGGCCCCCCACAATAAGTGTCTGGGACAACTGCTCTGTGATCTGAGTGAAATCTGTTTGTTTGTGTGTTTAGAAGTGTTATTGTGAGCTACTTTACATGTTCTGACAGAGGAAGTGATGGCATGGATAACTCCTTGTATGGATTCATTTAGCAATGGAAACATCACCTGTGAAAAACACTAGGCTTAACACAGTGTATCAGAAAGATAATCTTGGTATAATTAACTCTGAATCAGAATGGAATTAATCTCAGCCAGCCTTAAGCATCTACTTTTGATCTACTTGCTTAGACTACCTTCATAGTCAATGGAGGGAAACAGGCACAGGATACAAATCATCTGACCTGTTTAGGCACTTGCCTTTAGAAGAAATGAGAGGAACTTTAATGTATTATTACTGTTTTTTTCTAATGACTGTTCAATAATCTAGGCAAATAGTCAAGATGTAGAAATTTACATTGCCTATGTCTGAAGTGAGGAAAGAGGCATTTTTGAAACAGGTCTGTCCTACATGCTTTAAAATCCACAGATTTGTGAGTATTTCTGCTTTCTACCAGCCATCATGGATGTGCATGCATCAGTTATGACTTGAATTCTAAGTCATGTTAATCAAAGGTGGTTCATGAGACACAGCTTCCTTAAAGTTGTGTTTTAAAAGCAACATGTGGTATTCATAGGAATGCTTTATTATGTGCTCTTACAGATGACGTTGTAGATCTGACCTCTGCTGAATTATGTTGTTTTCTTTCAGCTAGCTCATGACAGTGACTGCTGGTCTATAAAATTATTTAAGTAGATTATTTTAACCTGTGGTTATTGGTCAATTTTGTGCATGTTTGGGGGGGAGGGATTATAGCCTTTGTCTAATGGGTTTGCAGATGTTAACTAAGAAAATTATGCCTATCGTCATTAGTCTTAAATTCTTTACACAGAGTTCCATCACTCCCCTGAAACATTTTTGGGCACCTCAGAATCTGAGAAAAGCTTAAAACCGTTTTTAGAAAGCAGCTGTGGGACAAGATGAGTTTAACTGCTGCTCAGAAAGAACTGAAATGTACATTTGCACCATGATTAATACCTTTTTATCACAAGCCTAAGATTTCAAGGGTTGTCCATGTCAAGTTAGCATTGTGGTTCAGAACAGATTCCTGTTGTTATTGACCTAAAGTAACCATGATTAGCAATAACAAAGTTTCAGCTATACATTTGGCAGCTGTTGGGAAATGAGCCCTGTGTGCAGTAGTGGTGTTCTGCCTTTTGAAGAGGGTCCTCTTATAAGCTTTGCAATAAGACCAGGCTGCTCAGGGCTTTATGCAGTTGGCTCTCAAAAATCCCAAGGTTGGACAGAATCTCTTTGGGCAGCCAGGTCCATTTCTAAGACTACCTTCACATTGAAAAAGTTTCTGCATATATCCAGTCTGGGCATCTCTCATTTCAGGTTGTATCTATTATCTCTTGTCCTTCTACCATGCACCTCTGTGATGAGTTTGGCTCTGTCTTCTCAGTAACCGCCCCACAGGTAACCAGGGACTGCTGTTAGGTCCCCCTTAGCTGTCTCTTCTCCAAACTGCATACTCCCCATTCCCTCAGCTTTTCCTCACAGGCCAAGTGCTCCAGCACTGACAATCGTAGTGACCCTCCACTGAACTTACTCAGCTTACACACACCTTCTGTGTTTTAAGGATCCAAAACTAGACACAATATTCTCCACACCATCTGAAAAGTACTGAGTAAAGGAGAAAAGTTGATTCTTTCTATCAGCTGGCTATGTTCCTGTTCATACAGCTTAGGAGGCTTTTTTTTTTGCCAGGATGCACTGCCGGTTTACAATCAGCTGGCTGTTCCCTAGGGATCCCACATGCTTTTTGCAGAGCTTCTACCCAGCTGCTCAATCTCCAGTTTATTGCTGCAAGAGATTCCTCCTTTCTAGATTGAGGACTTCGCATTTATCCTTGCTGAACTTCATAAAGTTCCTATCAACCCATT
>NW_009260525.1:1635416-1655004 GCF_000687185.1 Egretta garzetta | reverse complement strand
TGCTGCATGTCTGGGTGTTTCTGAATGACAGCCCTGATACCGTGAGCACACTGATTATGCTTTTTAGGCCAGCATCGTTTGCAAAATATGAATATTCATATTGTGGGTTTGTATTTCTGTTCAGATTAATTTCATACTTTTACACTATTGTATTCAATTTGCTGCCAACAAGTCCCAGGCTAACCCTATAAACAGTGTCATTGCAGTTGCCATTGGATGGTACTGAGCTTCCTTATCTGCTTGGAGTCAGTCAGCTGGGATAAACAGTCTGAGAGGAACTGAGATCTTCGTCCATTGCTGAGAGCAGGTAGTATGAAAGGAAGTCCTAGGAATACTGATAGCAAATGACTGTAGACTCAGTGTGCAGCTGAGTAAGTTCTGAATTATTAAAAAATACTGAATATGTTCATAAACAAATTTGGAGGACAGCACAGCGGAGGAACAGGTATTCCCCATTTCCATTTCATCCCTTTCTCTCTGTAACATTCTTATATTTGAATGCATCCTCAGATCTCTAAACCATTCCTATTTTTTGCCTCTCTCCCAAAGCTGTGATGGAGGATTAAGGGAAGGGGAATTGTTTACTAAGAGGTAAGGAAATGATGAAATTATGTAGAGGGAACAAAATTAACAGTGATCACTTGCTGTTTACCCTGTCATTGAGGTAATACTTGCCAGGTACTCATTGGCAGTGGAGAAGAGGAGTTAAAATTTGAAATGTGAGGATATTGAGAAAGTGAAAATTTTTTTACAAATAGAGAATTGCAGTATCCCAAAGAACTAAAATCACAGGTTTCCCAATGATGATTCATGTCCTGAATATTTCAGTCAATCTATAGTCCAACCTCAGAAAATACTAGAAAGTATCAAGGAGAGAGTCAGGACAATCATAATTTTGCCCTTTTATAAACAATGTACCAGGAGTCCAACAGCACACAACCCCCTCCCCATACTCATGAACAAGGTAAGATAATATCTCAACTTTTCATAATCCTGTGTACACTATTGTGCTAGTTTATTATTAGAATCATGCTGGATCTAGCTCCTGTGCAAGTATAGAAAGCCAGGCTGGCTCATTTCACCCAATCTTGCTTTGCAGGTTTAGATAAAATCTTGCCTGTAGGATTGTCATAGCATGAGTATCTTTCACTGATCTTTTTTTTTTTTCTTTTTTTCCTTGCAGTTGTTGATGCCTCATCATTTAGGGGCACAGGAGCCTCTTGCTCCCTTTCCACTTCCTGCCACCAGAGGGGCTGCTACATATTGATAAGCCACAGAAATACCAAACACTTCAGAAACATGATTAATGGCAATAACTACTTTGGTTGATGGATTTTGATCCCCCAGCAGAAATCTGGCATCAATCATGTGCCTGAATTTCTCTGTGCTGCTAGATGATTTAGTATCCCATGTCCTATGCTCTACAACTTCCATTTGGAGCTGAACAATTTTGCTGTCACCTTAGAAGTGTAGCAATAATTTCCACTCTGCTTTAGGTTCCAAGGTGTTGGCAAGTCACTGCTTTTTAGGACACACTACCAAGGGGGTCATTAGAACTATTAGAATAGGGAACACATTCCATTAATTATCCTTTGATTCTGTCAAGGCCCGCCTGGATGAAGTCCTGTGTAGAATGCTCTAGGAGAGCGTGCTTTAGCAGGGGGGTTGGACTAGATGATCTCCCGAGGTCCCTTCCAACCCTTGCGATTCTGTGATTCTGTGATTCTGTAATTCTTTGGCGAGTCATGTATACTCCCCCCCCAGCCCCCAATTGAAAACAAAGCAGTATTTCTGTAAAACTGTAGAGATCTATGGGTTCCATCGAGTATATTCTTGTAATTTGTGAATGAAAACTTGTGTGACAGTAAAGAATTTCTGAACTTCAGAATTATCGCTGAACTTCTATGGAGAATTTTTCCACATTAAAATGAAGATGTAAAAACTGCAAAAGATGCACTAAATCACTTAAACACTTGAAACCTTGGGTGTATGATCAGTGTTAGATAGGTCCAAACATTATATTAATATGAATTCTGAAGGTGCTAAGTAGGCTTCCAAGTAATATTAATATTATACTAGTAAAGTTAATTAACTAGTTAATTAAATGTTGTAATAACCTGTCAGTGTTAATATAAAATATTAAAATCAAATGAAAAGGTTGTGAAAGAAAACAGAAGTTAAGGAAAAAAATCCCACACCAGACTCCCACTAAGTATCTTGCAAACATTAGCCAAATTAATTGTTCAAATATCTCTGTGAAATGATGATGCAGATACAGAGAATTAAACATGAAGTGGCCTTGACCAAGGTCACAGAACACGACTATGGGAAGTGAGGTCAGGAATTATGAGACAGAGTTCAGCAATTTACAGAACCAGTTTTCTGTCTATAAGTCTCAGAATTCACAAATAATAAGTTGCACCCTGACAATATTACATTTCATCCAAACCAGTTTGATATGGTGACCATTTCAAAAAATATATTAATATTTCCTTTCTGTCAAGAGAAATGTCTTGCAGTTCAGACCCTAAGCCCACTAAAGATGTTAGTTAATGTCCTCTAGTCCTGATTAAATTAATAAAATACTGCCAGTCCAAATCAAGTTTTCTTTTATGCTTGTGACATTATTAGCAATGTTTCCATTAGAAAGACAGGCTGAAGAGTTGGTTAAGGTTTTCATTTTTTAATCCTGATGAAGAGGATTTTTCAAAATGTTCAATTTCTTTTGTGTTTTCCAAACATAACTTAATATAGCACAAATTATTTAAGATTCAAAGAAAAGCCCAGCAACTTTTTAAGGAAACCCTCTAAGTATGTATTTTACTTGCATCCCACCTCTGGCTGTCCAAACATATACACATAATATCTGATTTTCCAAGCATGTTCATCTACAACTCCTAGTGTTTTTAACCAAGCAGCTCTCTGACTTTTCATTAAAAGCTGTGAATCTATAGCCCACTGTATTTAAGTTATCTATAGTTTGCTATCATTATATAAAACTCATTCTATCTGGTTTGTTATTGGGTTCTTGGCATAAGGCAATGCTCACATGGGAAACCAGACCCCTTTAAGTGGGTGGCTGGTTGCCGTTCAGATGGAAACAAGAGTCTCTGTTGTAATGATCTTCTCAATGGCAACTTCAGCTGGATTGTGTTAGATTCCCAGAACCCCTGTGTTGCTGAATTCTTATATCCTGTGATCCCACCTGACCTCTCTAGGTCATGCAGCATCCTTTGATGTTGATTACCTTAAAACTTACAGAAAACATCTTCTAGCCATCTTAACTACACGCTGTCTCACATGATTATCTTTGTACCTGCAGTTTCGATTGACTATTTACAAGTATCTTGTATGTGCAAAATTTTACAACTTTGCATCAAGAAACAGGTGGGGGAGTGTCTGGAAAGAATGGCCAGATTCTCCACCCATGATTAATCAAAACACTGAAGAGAAAAAAAAAAAAAAAAATTGTTCTATGCACAGCAGAAGCTTTCTGGTGGAATTATTCAGGGCAGTCAGTTCCCACCTGGATGCTCCAGTACTGATTAGTCAAATGCTGTATTGTGAAGATGGGTAGGAGTTCTTTCCATCATAGACTTTCATGTGAGTCCTTTGTCTCAACTTATCCACTGTCTCATCTGCACACTAGCTATCAGAGAGTTGCTGGACCACCGTAAGGAACTAGAGACTAAGTGCACTGGGTAAACTCACAGGCACAGCTTTGACTGCACCACAACTATAACTGTAGGAGAGACCTGTTTCACATTGATTACTCATAAATTAATTTTCATAGTAGTTGCCACAGGACTAATTTTCTTGCAGTGTCTAAACTGATCTTTGGGCCAGAGTTAGTAGTCTGAGTTTGCTGCTGCACCTGTAGGGAGTTATTTGAGGGACACAGCAATAATAATATTTTTTTAAAAGTACAACCCAGACATAGCTACCAAACTTTGCCTCTTTGGCAGGCATGTTATTGGTCTAATTCTTTCTGTCTGTGCTGTCAATATAAAATGCAAATCTTCTGTTGTGAGACTTTCTCATGTTTTGAACAACTGTACCTATGACATGCATCCCCACTAAGTACTGAAACGCCTTCGGCAGTAGAGAAACCAGACTGCCAAATCAAGGCCCTCAGGTCTCTCATACCATCTCCAAGAAAGAGTGGGTTGCCTCTGAGAAAGAGTCCACAAAACTTTCAGAATGTAAACAACCTTCTGCCCTACAGCAGACAATGTGGAGTTAAGTAATTGGCTGCAGGAAACTTGAAGTATGGGAATATTTATTGTAGCTCCTGGATTTAAGGTTTATTTATCCTCATTGGATCTAGTGTTTGCAGTCCCTCAGATGGATTTTCTCCAGACAGAAAATGACTCCTATAAAGAAGCTCTTGAGTGACAATGTGCAATAATTTAGTCCAGCAATTATAATTTATGGTCCAGAAACTCTTGCAGGCATGTAATGGCTCCTAAATAGTCCAAAAAGAATTATTAAGAAAAGCAATTATTGTCAGTGGCTAAAATTCATAGTGGAAGAGTCTTTACTTCCATGAGAATGGTTTAAGAATCTGCTAAAGTTAGAAAAAATATTTGTTCATCAATGGAGACATTCACTTAGGAAATGGAAGACTTGGGTACTGCACTTACCTCAGGAACATTGCACTTATTGTTTTTATATCCTGGACATCAACTGTGGCTGTCAAGTACTTATGAAATAAGCAGGAAAGCTGATTCTCTTCTCTTTCTGTTCAAAATGGGCCATTCTGTGGCCAGGAATGAAAAAGTCAAAAAAACAGAAGGATAACTAGAACAAATTATATGACTCTACCATACAGATTTTGAGATGAAGAAATCTCAGACCTGTTGAGTGGTTTTGCATTAGTAAGTGAATGAATAAAAGATGTGAAAAATAGATATAGCATAATATAAATTACTCTAGTGCCTCTAAACAACCTTAGGCACTTTACAAAAGTGAAAAATTTCTAAGACATTTCAAGGAAAGAAATTTAAGCATTGTATGTTACATATTAAATTATTTTGGATTAAGAAATATAGTATAATACTGTAATATTCTGTAATTCTTCCAGATTTGAAAGAACCAGTTAGAAAACTTGAACTCCTGCTAGCACCATTTTATACATCTTTGAAAGGAATCTTGAGATGGGTCACATAAGAGAAATTAATAAAAATCGTATTTCTGGGCTTGTGGAATGATTCTCCACAACTGGCAGATTGTTTTTGACCGTAGAAAGAAAACCCTATATCTCTGTTTTAGTGATTTATCTAGGTAGAGTATTTTGATTGTATGTTTGCTGACTTGCTAAAGTACCACCTGTAATGCAATATCTTCTACTAAAACAATATACTTCACGGAACATATTTTTGGAACATAGTCTTCACAAATATAAGTATGTTATTTAGGACAAAAGTAATTTTTCCCTGTTGGTAACTCCTTATTCAATTCACTGTCATACTAAAGCCCAGTGAAATTCAATAACTTCTTCTGGGCAAAGATTTTATATAACTACATCAGCATGGCCACAAAAATTGTAGGACGATTGAAATCTGACTGGAACAGTAATAATATGTCTTATTAGAGCATTCTTTGTCCAGAAAGACTCTAAATCATTGTGCAAAGAGCCATGACAACTGTCCAAACTGCAGTGAGTAATACATTATCTACTTGTAGAATTACTTATATAGAAAAGTACTGCTCAAATGTTATGAGTGGCCCCAAGGAAAGTAGTAAGATGTCTACTTCTGCATACACTTTTGTGTATGGAATTGTCTCTTTCACTTTTCTTTATTATTTTCTTTTCAAATGAGAATTAACAGCAGATTATACTTGTAAATGCACAGTGTTTCCTTGTTATTTATTGAAATTCAGAAAAAGAAATTGTCGTCTTTGATCAGACCTAAATGACTTTCTAAATAAAAATGTTTTATTGAATAATCAATCAAAAATAAAAATGTAAATGTTTTTCTAAATGATATTCTGTTTATGAGCAGCAACATTCCACTGAGTAAGCAAATGGCATTGCCCTCATAATCTCTTTTAAATAGAAATGCACATGAATGAAAAGGAACAAATGCCATGATCCTTCACTGCATTTTTACTATTGTACTAGTACATCCTCCCAGCCAAAAGCCCTTTCTTTCAAGTAGTAGCTTTAAACATTCAATTATCAGAATTTTAGTAGCTGACACTGCTAGCAATAGCAACCTCCCTCCAAAATCACTGCATGAAAATTTGTTAAAGAAGGACCTGTTTTCTGTTAAAATCAGTGCCTAAAATATATTTTGTTCCTGCCATCAAAGGGAAAGTACAACTGAAAGGAATGAAGTTAGTATGAGGATAAGGAGAAAATGCAATAACAGGTATTCTATAAAAACACAGACTCACAAGGAACAGAATCAGAATAGTCATCATTAGAGCAAGTTCCTCTGTCCCCACAAACACCGGCAATCTATGCAATCATCTGTATCACACTGCTCTACCAGCAGGCCTCAACTCTGGCTCAGAAGGCCCATTATCAACTCAGATGAATGAAGTTCCTGGTTTGTCCAGTGAGATTTGTAATGAGGGTATCACTAAGTACTTGTTAGGATGGTAGCAATGAGGACACCATTGCTTGGAGCTGGATTGATGCCTACAGCACATCTTCCTCTTTAGTGTGTGCTGGAACTGAACCAGCGATCTACAACTGAAATACTCTGACAAAGAAGAGACTGCATCAGAGGGTTATATGGTTAAAAATTCTTAGCAGCCAACAAAAGTAAGACAACAAGATAGGAAAAGAAAACCAAAACATAACAAAACAAAGTGCTTTCTGTTATGAGAACCTTTCTTAGTGCACGATGTAACCATCAATAACTCACATGTGCAATAGATACTAGTCCACACAAGGGTGTAAGAGAAAGTGCTGCCAGCAGCTGCAGCAGCATCATTACTTTTTAAGAAGAGTGACAAGTCTCACCTTTAGACAAATGTTTAATTTCAGTTCTACATAGAGAATTCAAAGCCTATTCATACTCTATAACACAAAAATATCCTGCCCAATAGATTTCTTGTGACAGTGCATGTAACAAGTGAGGTCATTACCACTGGGACTTCATATACAACATATTGTGCATTAGTGTAAAGTTAAAATGTGAACTCATAAATGATAATTTCAAAATTTATAGTATAAAATAAGGCAACACATGAAGACAAAAAAATTATATTCTTATAATATTTACCATTATAACCTATTTTACTCGTTTGCTCCTTTGTTTCAAATCCTGGATATTATTTTAGGCATATCTACTTGAGCAAAGGCAGGCAAATCTGATTTACTCTTTGTTGTACATAAACCCATATAGATACAACAGAGTGCCCTACATTTGAGCTTACAAACTCTGGGAACTGGGAAGCTATCAGAGTTCCAACATTATAGCTCATTGGTATGGTTGTGACTTTCAGGCCAGAATTGTCCCATATCTAACCACCTCGGAATGCAATCCAGAAAAACCCAGAATGCAGCCTACTGGGAAACCTTCTGATGGATTTTTACCACTATTAAGACATTGTGCTCAATTCCAGTATGATTTATAATTTTTAATCCCCCAGTCTAAGGTTAGTAAGCAATCTTTTTGCATATCTCGCAGCTCACTCAAGGATAGGGATCGGGTGATTTCTGTCTCATTTATGAGTTCTTCCTCCTCCTCTCCTTGTGGTGGTCCTTCTTTTTCATCCTCCCATGCTAAACGAGCTGACTTCTGCTTCCAAGATTTCTTCTTGTGTATAGGGGCGACTGATAGTGGCACAGGTTGGTTCCCTGGTTCAGATGCAGTACCTGTCACTGGGGTTCGAGTAGCTGCACTGGCTATTGCCGGGTTCGGAGTAGCTGCAGTGGCTGTGGCCTTGTCATTGGACCCAGAGACTTTCTCTTCCCTCGATGATATTGAATAGTGTTGAACAAGGCTCATCAAGCATGGGCCAGGCCCCAGCACACTGCAGTGATTTGTATCGTCTTAGAATTACCAGGGTGACAGCATACTTTTTCAAAATATTCTACTAATTTTTCAGGATTCTGCACTTGTTCAGGGGTGAAGTTCCAAAACACTGGAGGTGCCACCATTCTAGACATTTGCCCGTACTAGCCCAAACACCCTGCTACTCATAACTATCCAGCTGTGGGGGACATCTCTGGGTCATATTCTTAAATTGCTTGCTAACCTTAGACAAAACTGAAATGATGTCCCAAATAAATACCAATAGATCTATCTTAACTATCCAAGGATGTTCAAGAAACTGAAAAGTTATTGTAATGAAGGAGGAAACATCACAGAAGAAGGTAGCAAAGGTGCCATTCTATATTTCCTCCAAAACAAATTTCTCAGAATATGTATAATTGCTAATTTTCTCCACAAGGTGGTACCCAAAGTACAGTAAAGATTTCAGTATGAAACCCAAATACCAGATAAAGCTCAAGGTCAGTGTTTTAATAACAAGTCTTTCAAGCAAAAGATCATTAATCACTGCAGAGCACAGCAAGCTGTAAAAACCAACACCAATTTTTAACATGTACAGCCAAGACAGCAGCATGGTGTAGATTGGATAAACTAAGATTGAAAACAAATGAGTCAGTATTGCGACTCGCAACTGTTAACAGATATAAAGTCCTTGATAAACTCTGGTGAATCTGTCATTATCTGAAACCCTTTGAGCCCCACATGGGGCACCAAAAAGGACTGTTGTGGTTTAATCTTGCTGGCAGCTGAACATCACATAGATGCTCACTCGCTCAGTGGGATGTGGGAGAAAATTGGAAAGGAAAAAAGGTAAAACCTGTGGGTTGAGATAAAGACAGTTTAATAAAACAGTAGAGATAAAAAAGTAATAATAATAAGAACAGAATATACAGAATATACAAAACAATTGATGCTCAATGAAATTGCTCACCACCTGCTGACTGATGCCCAGCCCATTCCCAAGCAGCAATTGCTATCCCCCTGGCCAACTTCCCCTGAGCATGACATCATATGGTATGGAATATCCCTTTGGCCAGTTGGGGTCAGCTGCCCTGGCTGTGCTCCCTCCAAGCTTCTTGTGCACCTGGCAGAGCATGGGAAGCTGGAAAAGTCCTTGACTAGTCTAGGCACTACTTCGCAACAACTAAACCATCAGTGTGTTATCAGCATTCTTCTCATACTAAATCCAAAACAGAGCACTGTCCCAGCTACTAGGAAGAAAATTAACTCTATCCCAGCTGAAACCAGGACACCCTGTTAAACAGTTTCTCCAAGATTCATTCCTCAGCTCACAAACATGCTTTTGCTGTCAAGCCTATATTAACTACTCATGGCTCTTCTATACCCATCTATTCTTGCATCAACATTGTCTGTTAGCTAAATAACTTTTTTTTCCTCCATTAGGTTTTCCACTGACTTGTTCACAGGCAACAGTTTTATTCCCTCTCATACTTAGTTTTTCAGATGAATCAAGCTGTCTTCATTTTGTGTCCGTTATTCTTCAAAAGGTGTAGTCCTTCTGCTTCTTAAAATAATTAGATAAGGTGAAGATACAGTGATTGTCCCATATTTCTTAGACAGCTTGAAGGATGTATAAGCATGTTGGTAGAACATTTTTGTTAATGGGGAACAAGCATCAGGGCTTTGAATGCCTGGGTTATCCAACTATACTTATTCACTGATGGACTAAGTAATGCTATTAAAATGGCCATTGAATCTAGGAGCTGATCAATTGGTATCATACCATGATAAATCATGACAATACTGTGCTCCTAATTGTTATAGTTTTAATTTTCTACAATGAACATTCACTATATATGACATTTTTAATAGTTTTATATTCTAAGTTTAAATGAGTGTAAAATATTCACCAAGCACACCAAGTATTTTGTGAATTTAGTCACTGTGTATGTTTATTTCATGAAATGTAATTAAACGTAATCCTTCTAGAAAATTCATAGGAGTTGTGTAGTAGCTGTGACAACTGAAACTCTACTATGTAATTTAAAGTATTTCTCAGAACATGTTTCTATGCTGACAGGTAACTATTACAAGTAAGAAAATGATCTATTACATTAACTTTTCCTGAGAGTGTTTGTATATATTTCTTTTACCAGGGACAGTTGCAATTTAATAGTGCATTAAAAGACCATGTGGTATGCCATTTGTCATGTAGCATTTTTGTATAATCTAAGCTACAAGTTCCTGCTTGAGCCCTAATTAATCTAACGACCACCTCATTAACTTTTCGGAAAGCCTCACTCTAATTTAAGGTTAATTACTTAACGCTTTTGGTATCATTGCTACACTACCTACATATGTGCTTATTTTTCTCTATTTATAAGATACACTTATAAGTGAAAGCTAATTAATGAGTAATGAAATTTTTGCGGACCAGAAGGTGATATTAAGTATTTGTTTCCTCTTCTTATAAGAAGAAGAGAAAGAAAAGAACTATGGCAAAGATGATTTATTTATCTCTACATATATAGGTTCAGCATAACTTTACCTAGTCCCCCCAGTCTCCTTTCTCAGGCAAAGGATAGAAAAGACACTGTTAAGGGGCAGTCATCTCCTAGTGAACTCATCTGACACCAAATGAATCATTCTCTCTCTGCAGCTTGTATAATGATAGCTTGTAAAATCAGATGTAGGTATCTACAGTGTAAAGTCTAAAGTTAGGTAAGATGAATCCCATCTAAGTTGTGTTTATCCTCACCATATCACATAAATGATATGTATAATCATACACACAACTGTATGATTATGTTAATTTGATATACTTAATTACATCTGCAGCCGGTCATATATTACAGAAAAAAACAATTTTTCATCAGTAAATGCTACCACTTTGAAACAGACACATTCTTTTTGATTCTGTTTGCTAATTTATTTGGCATCTATCCTTCCTTCCTTCCTTCCTTCCTTCCTTCCTTCCTTCCTTCCTTCCTTCCTTCCTTCCTTCCTTCCTTCCTTCCTTCCTTCCTTTTTTCTTTCCCTTTGTCCCTCTCTTTCTTTCCCTCCTTCCCTCCTTCTTACCTTCTTGCCTGCCTGTCCTCCTTTCATCCCCACTTGACCAGTTTTAAAAAGTGATTGTATTGACTTATTCTATATTTTGTTATTTTGACTTTCCATAGGTATAGAATTACACTTTCATGTATTTTTTATGTAATACAGAAATCCCCTCCATCACATAAGAAACATTTATAGAGCCCAATATAAATTAAAAATTAACCCAAACTGAACAAATATTTCTATGATGTTGCAGATTTGCGTTTGTTTTGCTCTGAGCTGTAAAAAAAAACAAACAAAAACCAGAAAAACCACCAAAACCCCAAAACTAATTTTTAGCTCATAAAATGATCAGTGAAATAGTATTTGCCAGTGTGCTTGTTTTGACTGGGGTAGAGTTAATTTTCTTCATAATAGCTAATATGGGGCTACGTTTTGGATTTGTGCTGAAAATGGTGTTGATAACACAGGGATGTTTTCTTTATTGCTGAGCAGTGCTTACATAGAGTCAAGACCTTTTCTGCTTATCACACCACCCCACCAGCGAGCAGGCTGGGGGTACACAAGAAGCTTTGAGGCAACACAGATGGGACAGCTGACCTCAACTGACCAAAGGGATATCCCACACCATATGACAACATGCTCAGCATATAAAGCTGAGGGGGAAGGAGAAGGAAAGTGAGAGCATTCAAAGTTATAGCATTTTGTCTTCCAAAGTAACCATTACGTGTGATGGAGCCCTGCTTTCCTGGAGATGGCTGAACACCTCCTGCCTGCCCATGGGAAGCAGGGAACGAATTCCTTGCTTTCATTTGCTTATGTGTGCAGCTTTTGCTTTACCTATTAAGCTGTCTTTATCTCAACCCATGAGTTCTATTCCTTTTCTGATTCTCACCCCCATCTCACCAGGCCAGGAATGAGTGAGTGGCTGTGTGGTGCTTAGTTGCCAGCTGGGGTTAACCCACACCAGCCAGTCCTACTTTCCTTTCTATTATGTGATCTGTTTTATGTCATTCAATTGCTTCACATCAAACTTAAGCTAAATCTACATGGATATAGTGCTTATTTTTCTGTGAAATCCATTTTCAATTTTAAAAACTTGGTTTCTGACTAATTATGATTCCTGTGGCCCCTCACAGTCTGACAGAACTTACAAAGCATATCTTTTTATGGCTGTTTTAAGAATACTGTCTGGCTCTTAAAAATTAATAAAATCATGCGGATGTTCAGTGTTGTGACTAAATCAGCAAAAGTTGGGTATGCAGCATAGCTCTGCCTCTTTCAGATCTCAGCCATCTATCAAGTTTGATTTTCTCTAAAACGTTCTGCATTGCAGTGCTGTGGCAGCACTCTGGTTTTACAGTGTCTTTTTTTTCCTGTGCCCCAGCTGGGCTCCCCTTGACGAACAGAACGGTGAGAGCAGACATTGAGGATTTGCCCTTCAGACTTTGCCTCAGTATCTGAGACTCAAATTGGCCATTCTAAAATCCTAAAACCTAATAATCCTCATTCCTCCATTTCTTCACTCATTTATTGAAAATACTTAGTACTAAGTACTTAGTACATAGGGATATAACTCCTCTTCTCCCTTTTAAGTCTCAAGTTCCTATTAAAATATTTCCAGGATGTATAAAGCTCAATATAAAGTTTCCTAATTGATTTTAGACCACCATACAAGAATATCTGATTTGTTTCATACTAGATAAAGCTGTTTTTATGTTAATTAATCCAAAGAGCTCTTGTTGTTAAGTGGTTGGTTTGGTTTTTTCTATATTAGTCCTTATACAAATTCTATCAATATTATGTATATAGTATAATAGTATATATTAATAATTACAGTACACCTGAAGTATTGAGAGCAAATCTCCCAATGTTTATGGAGTTCTGTGCTATAAAATACAAGATATATAACTGTTTGATTTGCAGATACAATATTCTGATCTCTTATTCTATTTGGTGAAAAAATTCTTTAGGAGGGAAAAAATTTTCTGGGAAAGAAACTTCAGGATGTAACCTACCTTCTGGATCATCATCTCAAGCATCATTTCACCAAGATTTGTATAAATACTTGGCTTTGTGGATAAATACATTTTACTTGGCACAATTTCCCAAAATCCTAATATGGTCAATGGATAGAATACAGCTCTTCTGAGCACAACAAAACAAATGAAGCAGCTGAAATACTTAAGTATTAATAAATACTTCTCCCTTGGATGCTGCAGCATACCTGGGACACCTGCATGTGACCGGCAAATGTGACACAAGACCTAGGGAATCCTGTGTCCTCTGAAATACCAGTAGAAGGTTGGGAAGAAAATTCTGGAAGCATATCTAAATGTCAACTGCTTTTCTCTGAGTAGGACTACGCACATGTCTGCAAGACTGATGGGCAAAGGATTTTCAGACTCCAGAGAAAGAAACGAATGAATTTAGAACTGCTACTAGGACACGCACTCTTGTAGTATTGCTACATGGATTTTAGGTAGCCAAACCCCAGTATAGATAATTTAGGTGGATTGAATCTTATCTGAAGTTATTTGATGTAATTTGGTTATTTAGGGAATCACGATTAAGTCTGGTTAAGTGATATTTACATTTTTCATGAATTCGTAATCAGACTAACATGTACAGAACTGTGCAAACTGCCGGTAATTTTCTTCACTAAATTATTCAATCAATACACACTATCTTACCTTGAATCAAGTAATGTTTTTTTTGTTCTGGGAATAGTTGTAGGGGAAAGTCCTAGTTCTGCTGAATTCAGTATGATCTTATTATTGACATAAAGAAGGCTGAGGGAAATAACTTTGTCAGTATACTCTTTTTCTCTGCCTTTCTTTCATAGAGAGATACATGCCATACATTCTTATAGATACACAACAAAAAACACACTAAAGCACATTTTATGTGTAGGCATACAGACACAAACATTAAAGCTGTAATATATATGTTCAGTAAGGTAAGAATTTGGATTCACAGCTACCTTGAACCTTGTAAATTTTTTGGTTCTCCAATTAGACTGTTTGCTATCATTTTTTGAGCAGAAGCAACCACTTTTCTTCCTTGCATCCAATTTTTCTGCCTATCAGTTCAAATTATTTCCTCCTTTTCTAGATGTAGAACAGGCTATCTGTTAGGTTATCTGTATAATCAACAATTTAATCAGCCTACAAATGTACACCACAAGAACAGAGCAGATGGCAGAAGCAGAGAAATCTAACTTCTGCAATTGAAAGTGTAGTTTTAACAATAAAAGGTTGAATGTTTTGGCATTCTGGAGATAATTAATTTCTTAGGTATTAGTTGCAAAAATTGAAAAAACAGCAGCACATGAATTACCTCCTAGTTGTGTTCTGTGATTTATTTTTATACTGAAAACAATTTTAATTTTTGTAGGTTATGCAAAGAGAGTATCAAAAGTGTAACACCTAATGGTGTTCAGAGCCACAAGATTTTGAATAAAAAGCAAATTCTCCTATATGTTACTTGACACTGAAATCTAATATTTCCAGAATGACAGCTACCAGTTAGAACAAAACCATGACGTAGTCACTGAAATATCATTTGAGTTTCAGTGTAGTCAATTATATGCAGATTCATCCAGTTTCTGAGTCTGTAGAAAGCTGTGATAGGAAAATATTTTTTTCTGTGATTTAGCTAATAAAAAAAAAATTAAAAACCCGAGATGGATATCACTGTGACCCCTGCCCATGTGGGACAGAGCAGACCCCTGCCTGGTGCTGTGAGCACCTGCATCCCTGTGAGTGGGATGACACTGCAGGGTGCAACAAGTGGGGACCTCAGGGGTGTGTGAATCCTCAGGGGGCATTGCTCAACAGCATGTATGTTGGTAGTTATTAGTCAATACCACGTTGCTAATAAATCAGTAAACAACTTTGATCACGATTTGATTTAAACTGTAAGAACTGAGCAGTTTTTCCTCTGGAACAGTGTCACGCTTTATCTTTGTGCAGTGATATATAGGATTTGACAATGACACTGATTCTATGTTACTGCTGTGGAAAATGCTACATTCTGCAAACTGCCAAAAAAAAGTCTCTTAAATTGATCAAATTATAAGGTTTTCTGAAAGCTCAGTGAATGGATTAGCAATAGAAATCTATAGAAGTTTGACGCTGAAACTCACCACAGTTTAGCATTACAAGCTCTCTGACATAGACCTGCAGCCCTGCACTTGCTGCTTGTAGGTGATGCCACTGCTGAGAGTCCATAGAGAAAAACTGGGAGCAAGGAGCTTGGAACAGAGAATGCAAACTATTGGATTCCTCTTCAGGTGTGTGAAAAACAAGATAATCAGGAACAGTCAATGCATATTACTGAGGTGACACCATGCCTGATTGCCTTTTACAATGAGCTATAAGGCCATATGGATGATGGTAGGGCAGTGGATGTAATATACCTTAACTTCAGCAATATTTTTACAATCTTTACCATAACATTCCCCCTTGAAAACCAAGGAGTTATGAGTTGGATCCATGTGCTGTCAGATGGGATGAAAATTGCCTGGACTGTCAGGCTCAAGGAGTAATAATCAGTGGTCTGACATCCATTTGGTGACTGGTAACAAGCAGGGTACCCCAAAATCAAGGCCTGGGCTGATAGCATTCAATACTTCCATGAACAACCCAGATGACAACATGCAGAAACAAACCTATGGATGATACGAGATTATGAATGGTACCAAGTTGAAGGAGAATATGTCAGTCTGAAGCCCACCAGACTACTTTTCTCACAAGAGAAATCTGATGTCAAGTATTGGAAGTCCTGGAGCATATTAGGAAGGCCATATAGGAGCTTTAAGAGTGCAAAACCTATTGATACGGCTTTGGAAGACTCTAAATGACTGAAGCGAGTAGAGGGGCTCTCTTATTCCACCCTTTGAGAATGGATGCTGGAGTAAACTTTCCCCAGAATTCATCACACAGTTTTGGTTTTTTTTTTTTATAAACTAATACTTATTTGGAGTGGAAGGTCAGGGGATCAAGACCCAAGAACGAATTAAGACACTAAATTTTAAGCAATGATTTCTTAATCTGTGTCTCAACAACCTCTGTTTCCCCTGGAAGTGTAGAAAAATCAATCCTGATTCAAACACAAGAGAGTGAAGAGCACATCAGGATGGCAGTGGCGGTAATAAACTGGAATAAAGCTAGTATGCAAAGGCTCAGGTAAGGTGAGATTTCTTTATAATGGAAACTTCTAGGCATTCTACTGCAGTCATAGTGAAACACTTTCGCGTTGTACCTTACTCTAAATTCCCTTCTCCCCCTTCTCTTTATCTTTCTCCAGCCTGTTTTTCCTTGACCTATTTTATATGTCAATAGTCACACTAGAACCCTGCAGGGCTCAAAATGTTTTCTCCCTCCTTTTACAACTAAAAAGAGGAAGGTTGCCCAAGATGAGCTCTGCTCTTGCCCGACTCTGACTATTGCTTTTTAAAGGATGCTGGCAATTCCCCTCTTCCAAGAGCAAACATGCAGTAACAACATAACAGTTTATAGTTGCTGCATACAGTGTAAAAAATATGCCCATTTTCTGCCCTTTGTAGCAGCTTATTACAATATGCAAATGTAATTTGTATTCTCTGGCTTCTCAGTGAAATGTATAGAAGTATTCAGTAAGCAACACAGCCATAGTAAAACAAACCAGTTTAACCAACTGGCTCACTGAGTAGTGCAAAATTATTTTAATTCATTCTGTGAAGTTTTTTTTCCCTTAGGAGCAAGTACTCTTCAGGACTTACACCATATTTTCTGTCAGTGAATTCCAGAAACTCTGCCAATTACTGCAAATACTTTTGTTGACCTACTTGGCAAGCCACTAGAGATCAAACTACACTTACAGCAAACAAGCCATAAAAAAAAGGTTATTCTTCTCTTATCCTTCCTCTCAAGCTCCAATTCCTCTGCTAGCTAAATTGATGTTTACTTGGGTTGCTTTAGGTTTACCTGAAGCAAATCCCTTTCATCCACTGTTTGACAGTCCTCAATCATACTTGGCTGTGTTGTCTTTTGCTCCTCCAAAGCGACTAGCAACAAACACTTTGCAAGGACATCATCCTTCAGATCAGACTCACAAGTCACTCACAAGTGCCATAAAGAAGTTTATAGTTCCACTTTGCTGTCTTGTGTTGTTGCTTCAATAATATTTTGTGTCATTTTAGCAGTAGTCTTAAAGTGACAGGATGAAAACAAATTTCTAACCTTTCAATCAGTAGAACAAAAAATAGCTATTTTTTCATCTTGGATAAAATCACATGAAAATATTGTGTTTGTATAAGCGTTTCCATTTTTAGTTTGTTTTTTCCTTTTTCCTTTTTCCTTACAGTCTTACAGATTTCAAACATTTTTTTCTGGAAAACCTATTCATAAAATTACAAAGTATTTTCTAACACATTTTTAACAACCAGCAAAAGTAGCCACAATCTAACAAAATATACATAGAGAAAAAAAACCACTCCTAGTCCACATGCATCCCCTAAATCCTATTTCAGTTAATGATTTTTATTTGGAAACTGCCTTTTTGTGAAACAAGTGAAAGATGGCATATGAGATGTGTATTTTAGTTCAAGCCCTGCTATAGATTTCATCCTAACTTGTTACACAGTAGGGATTATTTTTTCAGTGAGACATCTGACTCAGAATAAAGAAAAAATGCAAAAAACAAATGATGGATAAAAAAAAATCTCGTAGATGTTGTAATATGTGCATGGTCTTGGAAAGCTTAAAGAAAATCAGATAGTAAAAAGAATCATTGCAATAAAAGAAAAATTATATCCACCCCTAGTTTAATTACAAGTATCAAAACATTTTTTATTATTTTAAGTTGTGTTGTTATTTTCATGTTTCAGTGAGAAATTATACATTTGAAAGTTCAGGGCTAGCCATTCAGACATAGTAAATATGTTAGGAAACGGAAAGCGTAACTTAGAAGAAGGAAAGATTTATTATGACATTGCTGAGAGAACTTTTAGAAGACAAATGTTTCAGTGTTAATATCTCCTATTTGCTATCTTCACAGTAACACAATAAACCATGGCAAATCTGAAAATCTGGGACAACTAACTCAGTGCCATCTATAAAAAATGATACTAAAATTGAATGCTTCTTATTTTTTGTAGTATTCAGATTTACCTCACATAACTTTCTGTACCTAAAATATAGGAACTGAGGTGTGATTCTTAAGCTTAATTATATAAATATTAAACATCTAATCTTAACTGGTTATTTTTTTTGCCTCAAAAACCTATAAAGAGAGACCACCTCTATAAGGCAATTCATGCCTTCCTAGGAGATCTCACGACAAAGCCTAAGAACCTGAGTAAAAATTTCACTCTTACTAAATCACATCTAAAGGCTTGCCAGAAATTCGTTAGCACCTAAGATGACTGTAAAGGCATAGCTCCAGTGAAATGAATCCTCTCCAACATGCAATGTGCTGTAAAGCTGAACACCTAAAAGTTAACATCTAATCACATGGAGTGTTTCTACACTAAGAAAAGAACCACTTCCAAATGGGAATTTGTCCTGTCCTACGACACCTAGGCTGGTACACTCCAGGATTTTTTTGCTTCTCTATTAACTCCAATCACAGCAATTTCAGAAATCTCTTAGCATATATGAAGTCAGTTTTGTCTATTTTGCAGCAACAGAGAAACAATCACTATTAAGTTGTTAATATGTTCAACATACCCTAAAAGAAGGAAATTACTAAAATGAAGCAACTACTGGCTTTCTATAGTATTTCCAAATTAGCAGCATCAATACCTGCCACTGAATTTATAAAGCTATTTTCTGATGGTCTTTCATTTTCAAAAGGAAAATCTTGTAGGCAGCTGAGAGCTTTCTTTACAGATGGACTTAAAACTTTCAAAGAGGAAAATGTTGATTTGAGAAATGAGATAAATATTTTTCTTGTCATAAGGAAGTGGGAAAATATGTTAAGATATGCACATGATCAATTGCTTACTGAAGCCTTTTCACATGTGTAATATAACTTAGCAAAATGGCTGCATATCTCTTTTTGAGAGGATGTAAAAAAGGATTTTTCTCTTTGAAAAAATCCTTTTACTTCCTCCCCTCCCCCAACAGATATTGAACCATAATGTATTACTTTTGGGAAGATAATCAGGGTTTAATCTGGGATGCAAGAAACATTGTTTGGAAACCTTAGTTGCTGTGTGTGTCACCTTCTGCTAGTGGTGTGTCTATTGAATGTGTGAGTATTAGCTATTCTGAGGGGAGAACATGCATATGGGCGTGGACTTAATAAGCAGCTGGTATGTTATATTTTTCACTTCCTTTGTACACTTGAATCATACAGATTATGTATTGAATCCAAAATAGAAAATAATAATAATAATCTAATATGCTGAAACTGTTGAAACTCTTTGTCATCAAATGGAACAAAATAGGAAAATTATAATATATTTACTGATAGCATAACAAAGGTGAGACATCCTTGTTCCCGAGGGATAAAGAGGTTTTCATACTCTGACATAATGAAGCAATGGAGTGGAAGTAACAACATTCACACATGCTGGGTAG
>NW_009260525.1:1558131-1635405 GCF_000687185.1 Egretta garzetta | reverse complement strand
ATCAACCCGAGTCCACTCCACACGCCCTCCTCCCACCCCATCCCCACCCCCACCCCTGGCTAAAAATTCAGCAGCCTTCTCTGAATACTCCAGTGATTTGTGAAATGACCAAGTTAATTCTCTCTGCTTAAACATCTGTTTATTAAGGCAAAGCTTGCTTTCTAAAGGAATAAAGGTTACTATTTTTTCTTTTTTTCACCTCAAGTTTAATGATTTTATAAATATGGTACGGCAGAGGAAAGCCATTGAACTGATCTCATTTTACTGTCCACCACTCTTTTCTGCCTGCTTCATATTGCCATTATTGCCAAACACGTAAAATATTAAGTACCTATAATTTCACTGTCTTGATCAATATTGTCCAAAATCTGCAAGATGAATACAAAAATAGTCACTGAATCTGTTGGAAGAAACCCTTGATTGTTAAATGTACATTCAAATTTCTACAATATCTATGCACAGCAAGTTCAATGAAAACAAAAGGCATAACCTAGTTAGTCAAATGCAGTTCTCTTTTAAATTGGAAACGTGGAGAGGAGAGATGGATGAAAGCAGGAAAAAAGATGACATTTTTTCTATCAAGCACTGCAGTCTGTACTAAAAGTTCTTAAATTGCTGAAGTGAAATTTTAGCAAAACTGTAGACCATGCTGCATATCTAAATCAATCAACTAATTGCAGTTTGGATAATATTTTTGTTTGGATTTTTTTTATTATTGTTTTGGATAATATTTTTATTTGATAATCAAGGGGCCTGGGGTTCTTTCCCCAGCCTCCTTCTCCAGTACTAGAAAAATCAAAATAGGGTCCAAACCCAGAAATATTCTAACATTGCCAAGATAAATGTAATAGAACTGCTTTGAACATCACCTCTATTAATTAGATATTATTTTAACCAAAGTTTACACATAATCATATCAGCTTGTATTTTTTTCTTACATTTTACATGTGTTTTAAAACTTTCATTGGAAGCTATGTGAGTCGATAATACATTCAGAAGAAGTCAGGAAGTTTTTGTATAGTTACATATACCATGTTGATTATAGACATAAATTACATGTCCTTAAATATCCAGGATTTCCCTATGAGATAGCATTGCTACATTGATATGTTAACCACTGCCGTTCTGGTAAGCTGTTCGGTATGTCTGGCAAAATAAGTTTTAAATATATTTTTTCTCCAAAATGTAATTATTTTTGTTTGTTTGTTTTGTCTTTGAGAGCTTTGTGTGTAGCAAACTGCAGTGTAAAGAGAGATAAAATCTTGTATGCTTTCTTTTCACAAAGAAAATCATGGCTATTTTAGCTTTCAAACTTCAAAGTAAATGTTCAGATGTAATTTTTCACAGGTAGATAATTAATTACCACAGATTAAACGTGTTACTGAAGAGTGAATGCAAAATTATAGCTGTGTAACATTTGGTATGCAAAATTCTTCAGGGACTACTTTTGAATATTACATAGTTGTTTTCAAATCAGGCACATCCAAATGATTCCAATTTATAATATTCTCTTAAACTTAACAGCAGCATCATTTTTGGAATGAGTCTCTTTAGGCTCATCAGTCTGAATAAAAAATTCAGATGACCATTAATTATCTTGAATAGAAACCTGGCAGATCCCTTTTTTACTGGACAAGTCAGGTAGTGAGACAGAAAAGCTATACTTGATTAACAACAAGCTGTGAGACCCAAATAACATGTCATCATAATAAAGATATGCTTCTTGATGATCCATACTAGGTAAATTTTTAAAAATGACTAGTGCTTGTATTGACTAATTTTATGTGTTCAATCTGGAAGACTTTGAAGTGTTCCTTGATGAAGGCTGGAGAAGGTCTTTGGTTTTCTAGTGGACATGCACATGAAACATATATTCAAGATCCAGAAACAGTGGTGGTGTCTTCGCAAGGCTGAGAGGAACCTTCAGATCAGACTTCAGCATTTCCTATCTGACTGCAAGCTTCTGTACTTGTAGCCCACTGAAAAGACCCAAAATTCTAAGGTCTTATTTCAGTGTCATGGTAGTTTAGACAAAAAGAAGATCAGTGTCTGTTTTTTCTCTGGTTTTCACGTGCATTTTTGTACCTGCATCCATGTACCATTCTTCAGGTGTATTTTGAGTTTGCTTAACCCACCTGAATGGCATTTCAGTTCAACAAAATCCAAAAAAACTATGCTTCTGCTTCCCACTATTAAAAAATATTTTAGTAATGTTGCCACACTTAGTAGGTAATGTTCTAGAGGCTAAAGGACTTGCTTTAAAGGCTATAAGAAAAATAGGGAAACTGTACTTGATTTTTTAACCCTCAAAGATTCATGCTCATTGTAGTCTCCTTAATTACTACTTCTGGTTACACTGTTCTTCTTTTGGAGAACATAATTCTCTTAAACCTCTGTTGCCTGATGTGCAAGTCCACATTCCCAAAAAAAATTTTAAAAGAAAATTTACTGTTGAGATTCTAACAGATTAAAAACCATTAAAAGTTACCACTGTTATGCATGATTATAGCCATCTCTCTCCAACACAGAACCTTTACAGAGGAAAACAATCGAGACCAGTATGCACACAAGGCAGTAAGTGTTACCTGGTCTCAGGGACAAGGGTCCTGGACATTTTCAGTTTGGCATTATAAACATAATAACTATGGTCATGCATATGTGAATCAAAAATGACTGGTACTGAAGGAGATATAAACTACATTTTTACACTTAGGATGCCTGAATTCCACCTAAATCCCATTTCAGATGACATTGTGGTAGTCTGAATTTCACCTCAAGTCAAAACAGAATTAATGTCAAGCACCTTTTGTTAACATGATAATCTTATGCCTTGTCCTGGAAGGCAGATTTTGTTTCATCTCAGTAAATGCTCATGTCTGAGGTCAGTCTGAAGGGTATCCTCCTTTTTTTGTTTTATAATGAGCTAAGTCTCTCTGTTCTCTATATTTCCTGTGAACTTGGCATATAGTAAGTTAGTTGCTTAGAATCAACAATTTTCGTTAGTTTTCAAAAAGAAATTTTATTTGAAAGATGATTCTCAGAATCACTAACACACAGAATGAAATAATTATGAAACAATAACATCTCATATTTATCTGTAACATCTACTAAATGTGATTCCTTCCAAATTAATAAAAAGGAAATCAAGGAAGAATGAGATTCAAGTCTTTTGTTATCAGAATAATCCACTGCAGTTAAAGATTTTTTGGTTTGGTTTTTTTTTTTGTTTGGTTGGTTTTGGTTTTTTGTTTTTTCCCCTGAAACCACAGCCTTTCTCTGGAAATTGGGCTCAGGGATGTTTTAAGGTCAGTGAGCTAAAAAAGAAGTTATCTTTGAATGTGGTGATCTAAAAAGGTCCCAAGAAAACACCCAAGAATATGTCTATTAGTTGAATGATAAAAGATGTATCTCTTGAAAAAATTAAAAGCTTGAAAAGCTGTGAACTACCGTAAATTCCACAGACTCCTTGATTTTACTAATATAAACAGTCAAATCGCAGATTTTCACTTATTTTTCTTGAAGTTTTTTACTATCATTTATGAGCTCTTTTTTTTGAAAATATGATTAAGCATTTACTTACCTGCTTTATAGTAGTCTCATAGAACAGGAGGATAACCAAGAATAAGGCTACAGCTTGTGAAACTGTTTCTTAAGCAACTGCCAGATTATCTGGGAAATCTGAAATAGAATGCCACTGTCATGAAGATCTTCACAGATTTTGGCTTTGACAGGCCACTCTTGTTTGGAAACTTGGGGAAAACCTTTGATGTATACATTCAGCAAAAACTTATATATGACAAAACAAATGCCTTTAAAATTACTACTTTTAGTAAAAAAACCCCCACGATTGTGTTTGTTACACATTATATTCTACTAAGAAGAAAAAAATAGGAAAACCCCATATTTTTATGCTAAAGAAACATTAACATCTACAGTAGACTGTTCATACAGAACTATCCTTACCACCAGCAAGTTTAGAAGCACAAAATGTTAAGTTTCCACATTTTTGTAAACTATATGATCAGAAAAACACTGCAAAATGATATTAAATATCAAAAGTAGGTTTCTTGTTCATCTACATACAATCCTCTATGGTTTTGTTATTTTTCGTACATGATGCAACAGCACACATCTTTGCTCCCATTCAGCATAGATTTTACCAAGTACTGAACTTCTGCATTCACAGTTTATAGCAGAACTCTTCAAACAGAAGAATATTTGTTGCTTTTCAGTTGACATGAGAGACAGAGGCATGTCTAAAGAGAGTATGTAATTTTAATTTTATTTTATTAATTTAAGTTAATGGCATGAATATCACAGAAAAAGAAGTTCTGGTAGAAAGAAGGTAGGTTTGTAAGTCAACTTTGATCCTTTGGACAAAACAGTACATCAGAGATCAAGCTTTTAATATGAGTTTTCTGTTGTCATCCTTTTTATTTTAGTAAAGTTCTTGATATTTTTAAACATCCTTAACACTTGTGCATGTCTGTTGCATTCATATTTTATTCTTTTTTTTTTTGCATAAGCAAGTAGAGATTTGATTTTTTTAAATGTGCGACTTCTACAGTGAAATGTCTTATTTTCAAAACTTGTTCGTGAAACAGTTGTCTCAGCCAATATGTACATTTCATCTGAAAACTATCATCTTTGTGTATGAGTTCCCATGTCTAAAAACAGGGAAAAAAATTGAAAAAAGACATTCTCATATCTTCTTGGAAGACTTCAAGAAGGTTTAACAATTTACAGCTATGTTTAAGTGTGAAATCCCAATGCAAGGCCCCAAAGGCTTTACAACAGTAATTGTAACATATAGCATCTAAAGGTCAGGGTATGTTTCATGAAAGTCCATTGATGACAGCTGTCATTACAACTTCACTACCAAGAAAACTAAAGTTATGAAGGCACTCATGGGGATTTGTAGTAATTTAATTATCAGGGGTTTACTGATGATGATATTTTTACATGTCAGTTCTGCTTACAAGAAGGCTGGTAAGCAAGATAAATGATTGGAGTGTCTGTAATGGACTGACAGCTCCTGCTTTTATTTCAGCTTAAAATTAGTCAATTTACTTATTCAAGCACTAGAGGACATTCAGTACAAGGCAGGCAATAATCGAAATTATAACATACGTGTCTTGCAGAAAGCTGATAAGCTGGTCAATTACCTCAACAATTTCAAAAATATTGCCATATATGAACACAGCATCTGAAAGAAATACTTTGCAGGTTGATGCAGCTCCTGTTGGTATTTCAGCAGTTATACATGACTGGTCAACAGTGCAACAATCAGTAAAAATCTGTTCCTTGTTTGCTTGTAATAACAACCATGATTCTTATCTTTATTGCTAATAAAATTACAATTACTACACTTTCACCTTGACAGCACCTAAATGCTTAGAAAAAGAGAAAGAGCAATAAGGAACCCAATCACCTATGCAAATCTAGTTCAGAAGAAAGTTTTGGTAATGCTGGAATTTTTCCACCTTGCCATTTTGAGGGTGATCACTAACGTTTCTTTCTAAAGTCTCTATTCTCTTACTGTCTTAATCTCATGGGTTCTAATACATATAATGGTCTTTTTCTTATTCCACAATAAGATTGTTTTCATTGCAATAATCAGATTTTTTAATTACTATTTTTATTTCATGCCTTAGCATTTCCACAATTTTGGTTATAACTAAACATGTTTAATGAATTATCTTCTATAATTTTCATGAGCTCATAATCTCAGGAAAAGCCTGCAGTGAAACATCTTCCCTCTCTCTTGAAGGTATCATAGAAAATCTTGCTAGTTTATACTTCTTACAATAATGAAAAAAATCCCTAAAGTACTTCTACATTCTTATTTTCCGTAACTTTTTCCTGTGATGGGATGTTTCCCTCTGACTTGTAGTCTATACTTCTAATATAACACCTACAAAATAATGCTGCTGACTTAGTCGTGATATAGAGTAATGTGCAGAAATTTTTCTTAGGCCAATTTGGTACATCCTCATAACAAAACTTCTCTGGGACCTAGCTACATATCCTTCATTCCAGGCTTATATCTTTTCTATCACTTACCTTTTCTCTAATATATCTAGTACAATATATCTTTCACCAATGAAATACTTGGCTTCTTTTTCTTTTTTTTTTGTCCTTTTGCAAACCATTTGTAATTTCTCACTTTCCTAAATTATTTTTTTTTGTAAAAAAAAATCCACATATAGTTTTTCATCTTTAAATCCCTATATAATACTTTGCCCTCTTTGCATGATGGCTTACTTTCAATAATACAGTGTATTTCTCATTTAGTTTTGCTCTAACATCTAACCAGTCTGGGTAGGAGTCTATCTGCTAAACTTCAAAAATCTCTACAGATGAGCTAGTCATCCCAGGCCCCCCCTAACTGTCAATGGGAAAAAAAATATTTTTAGGAAATGAGTCAGAACACACGTGTATTTCTTTAGAACGAAATTAACTGCTCCCTCCATAATGTATATTTTTCTCTATTAACTAAAGGGGCACAGACTAACTAACATTGATCTACAAGCTAGGCAACTATATTTGGTCTGGAGAATTGTGCCCTTATCTTTCACAGAGGCTGCTAGCATTACAAGCTCCTAATGTATTTTTGAATTCTCTTAATGTTTTATCTCCATCTTTTCTGAAAAGAAAGATATGTCTGTGGCATTTTACTTCTTTATAACAATGTATTTCCTCCTAGCCATTTTTACCTAATTCTCTTAGATCAGTTTGTCCAATGGCAGCAGGACACCATATAACTGTATTTGGAAGTAAATATTTCAATTTTTCATTATGGTCTTTTTTCAGAGTTTTGTTAATGTCTTGCGATTGTCTCTCATTACTATTACCTTAATTTCTTCCTCCATTAAAATCCTACATAATTGTAAGACATAACTGTATCTAAAAATATATTTTCCCCACCTTTCCCCTGTTACTTTCAATTCATTGCAAAAACAAAACTAAAAAAAAAACCCAAACACAGACACAGACACACACAAGCCAGAAAAAAAAAACCTACCCATTTTTATTTGATTGCCATTCTTATATTTTTCTGAAAATCCACACATTTGAACAATTAATAATTTCAGATCATACATGTGAAACAGATTTGCAATAAACAGCTAAATGACAATTATTTTAGGTTATAACTTTCTTGTTGAATAACTCGGCATTGCAGACCATGATATAACAAAGAAGAAAGACAACATGGGACCACCATTGTGTATGATTTTATTTCTTACAGTTTTAACCTGACAGTTTAAGCATAATGAGCACTTTCCTTTGCTAGTCGGTAGAAGTTCTACCAATGGTGGATGGTATTTCATCGGTTCCAGTGTACTCATAATCCAGGAACCTGACTTATTTATTTTTTGATAACCTAGTCAGTATACATGCTGAACCTTTCACTTTTAGTGCAGCTATCAGTAATCAGATACACCTTCTCCCAGCATTTTAAAATCCCTCCTTCTCTTGAGGAAACACATAATTAGATTCAAACTGTTCAATTCATATAATTACATGGAGAATATACCTGACTACAGGCAAATCTATAGGCCTACATTTAGGAAGTCACGCTTCCTTTTTCTGAAGAAAAAAGATTTGCTTTTCATCTTTTGATTGCATTTACTTTTTTTCACTTCTTTGGGGGGGTAAATATATTTCAAGCTGAAAATATAAATTAACCCCACTCTCTAACTAATCATTGTAGATTCTACTTTTTTTTTGCATGTGTGTTTACCAATTAGCTAACTTTCTCAGTCTGCTTTCTAAATTCTAATCACTTTGATTAATAACATCATCTCATTCATTAGTTTGTTTTCAACTTACTTTGCCAAAGGATTACATGGTGGGTTTTTTTTCCCCTTATATCTTTTTTAAAAGTTCAAAACAGTTTGTTCATTTTCATTATATTATTTTTTCCCTGTGGTCTGACTGCCTGAAGAAATCCCTCTGGTCATTTTCAAACATGTCTTGACATTAATACTGTTGTTTCTTTGTGCATGTCTCAAGTTCTCTAGACTGTATCAATAACTTGTGTTTCAACTTTTCATTAACATCTTTATGGGATTCAGATTTTCTCCACAGCTCTATCACTATTAATACACTCCTCAATTTCCTCTTCTTTATCTCATCCAGATGGCGTACCATTCAGTTAACTAATCAACCTCCAGACTAATTTAAGGCTACTCTGTCATTCTTGTTCTATAACATAGTTCATTTTCCCAGAGATTTCCAGGACTTTCAGAGCTTTCAAAACAGATAATGATGAAGTTTTTGCAAAAATTACTATTTCTTCAATACTCATTTCTTCAAGACACTTACAGACTTTTTTTGGACATTTATAGACATTTTATTTCTATTTCTAAGAGCATATATCACATTTTCAGTAACATGATCAGTCTATGCCATTACTTTTTTTTTTTTCTCATGCAGTTCTCATTGTTCTTGTTCTTTTCCTCTTCTTACTTACAATCTTTATGAACATCACAACAGAGAGCAGTATTTTTAGAATAAAAATCTTACCGTGATATCCCATTTTTCTATTTTTTAGCTATTATTTCTTTTTGTGTCTTTTTTTTTCTTTTTATGCTATGTGACAGAAATGTCCTGTACTAGACAGAACCTACAGAGGTGGTTATGAATTTCCATTTGGAAACTTTCAGAATTTATATTCTTTATCCATCTTACCCAAATTTTATTTATAGAAATAATCAGTAGTTCATCATTTAGATGTTACTTTCATTGTGGTAGAAGGTTTTCCACTAACTAATAGAAGAAACTACTTTCCTTTCCATCTCTCTTCGGCATTTCTGGGCAACTACCTAATATTCAGCCATGTGCTTTTCCAAGTCTGAAAAAAAAATAACATTTTTATTGGCCTTGAACTATGGTGTTTTTTTCCTCTCTGATTCTTACCTATATATACAGCTATACATGCAATAAAAGTGAGAACTAACTATTCATCTTCATTATATAAAATAATATATTAAAATAAATTTTATGTATGTGTTTATATATGTCCTGGTTTTGGCTGGAATAGAGTTTATTTTCTTCCTAGTAGCTGGAGATGCATAAGAAGCTGGGAGGGGACACAGACAGGAAGGCTGACCCAAATTGGCCAAAGGGATATTGCATACAATATGACGTCATGTTGAACAAAAAACTGGGGGAAGTTGGCTGGGGTTGTGTGCTCACTGCTCAGGAACTGTCTGGGCATCTGTCAGTGGATGATGAAAAATCTCATTGTGCATCACTTGTTTTGTATATTATTTTCCCTCCCTTTTCTGTCATATTAAATTGTCTTTATCTCAACCCATGAGTTTTAACTTTTCTTTTCTTCTCTCCCCCACCCCTCTGGGAGAGGAGTGAATGAACAGTTGTGTGGTGTTTAGATGCCTGCTGGGTTAAACCACAACAATATATGATATAAAAATATGCTATAATAGTTGTATGCATATATATGGGTTATATTTTTTAAGTAAAAAAAAATGCTTTTGACTCCCAAGGTAGATCTCAGATGGCTGAAATGCTACCCAGCATAACAGTAATGATTCACTCATTACTTAAAAGCACATTGGTACATTACGTACATAGAATATTCTTATCTCTATCTTTGATAGGCAAAGCTGTTTTTAATATCAGGAAAACTATCTACAAGAAATCCTACTTCTTGTTGGAAAGCTTCTCCACAGAACTAAACCAATTTTAAACACACAAAACTTTCCCAGCACGATTTTTATTATTCCTACTTTATAACTTAAGAGATCTGGCCACCTCCTAGTAGTATGTTTCTGGAGAATAGTGTTCCTGGATAGTCTAAGAAGATTATTAATTATGGCTTTAATAAGGTTGACTGTAATGGCTGTTCAGTATCTTTATCTCTCTGGAGGATTTGGATCTCCTTGTCACTGCTAAAGACAATACGGGAACTATGATCAGATTTTATTAAATTTCTGTATTAAAACAACTAGTTTTGAATATAGTTTACTTTGTTAAAGAGACATATTTGATTATGTGTGGAAAGTATGTTGTAGCGAGGCATCTGGGAAAAATAATCCTTTCATTTAATTTTGAATATTAAATTAAAGTTTCTGCCCATGTAAAAAAAAATATTGTAGATTTCTTTCCCCATAGCAGGATAAAAAAAAATCTAATTTTAGAGAGGTCTAAATTCAGAAGTTAATTTTGAAGAAAACTGGTTGAAGTTTTAAAGCTTCATTTTTAGGTCCCAAAGTCTAATTTTTACAGTCCAAGCAACAGATTAAAGAAGATTGGGCATATGAAGATTGGTCAATGAGGTAATGTAACTTTAAGAATTAATTGTATTTAATTACAAAAGAAATAGACAAATAAAATGGGTAAGTAAATAGAATCTAGCAAGTTCTTGGATTTCAAGAATAACGTGTTTACCAAATAAGGGACTTCCAAGTGTAAAACTCAACTATCACTGATTTTTAAGATTTTCTCACTGTGGCTAGAACAGAAGTAGCAGGTACACTGTCTTCCTTGGCACAGAAATTATAAAAGAGCATGCTTAACTAACTTAGGCATCCCTTGGTTACTACTGTGCAGGTGCAGTACCACAATGATAAGAGACTGTCCACTCTGAAATAGTTGCAACTCAGGTTACTTTTCAGTAAAATAAATGTCATCTAACTGACTCAGATTCATTTTAATTTTTGATGTCTTTATGAGGCTGGCAGACAGGCTTAATCCTGTTCAGAGGAACTTTTCCCCTGCATTGCAGCTCACTGGGAAACAGAATTTATTGCCTTCAGAACTACTTTATCTGTATATATATGTAGAGAGATTTCCTTTAGAGAACACATTTCTTCCTATATGTCAAAAAGAAAGAAAGAAAAAAAATAATCTTACCTCCAAAGCTCCTTTTTTCCTCGCTCTGCATCATGTGTGTCCAGTCATTCTTCTGGTGCCATCACCTTTCATTTACAATACATTCATTTCAAACATTACATTCATAAATTATTCATTTACATCTTGACAATAGTGGGCATTGGCCATGAACTCTCAAATCCTTTTTGTTGGTTTTCTCAGTTTAGCCAGTCCTTCATGGAGAACTGCATGTAACGCCACAGAGGCATATTAATCCATGTTACAGAGGGCACTGACCAATTAATTGTGTATTAACTTTTCAAGATGAATTATGGTTTATCTCTAGAACAATGCTCCTGAATTAATCTTTAGGGATGAATTAAATGTGATTGACTAGGCTTAAATCTATGTTGATTGGGCCTTGAAGAATTTAGCTGGAAAATCCTGGATGTGTTTGAAGGACTGACCTTGGAGGCAAAGTCTTTTATCTTTTTCCAAAGTCGTGTTGTCTCAGTGATTCCTTATTCTAGGTTTCCACAATGTAATAAAAATGGGAAACTGTGAAATGCATACAAATATGCAAAATCAAGAAAAAAAAAGTTTTCTAAAGTAGAATTAACAAAAATATTACAATGAACATCAAATATAATTACTTAGTTACAAGCCTTTGCATATAAAAGCTATATAGCTGACCACTTAATTGTTATGCTGCCCCTTTCTCCCCTTAGGTTCAGCTATTTTATTCCTTTCTGCACATTTTGCTCACAAGCAGGTATTCTAGAGCTGAGTGTGGAGAAGTAATTTTGATTAAAAAAAAGCTGTAATTGTCATATTCACAGATCTCAGTTGTGCAGGATCAGTGGGCAAACAACTCCTTGACTGTATGTCTGTCTTTGGATGTGTTTCCTAGAGGTAATGCTTATAGCAATATCTGTACTCCTAAAATAAATAAAGCCCACCTCTGTGGTCAGTTGGGAAGACCAGACAGATTCACATAATCTTTGACCCTCACTCACATCTGTGCTGCAGGTGAAGTCTCTTACTTCTATGTATATATTAGTAAATAAAATGGGACAGGGATTATATTCTTTGGTCCTGAGGGAAAGCTTCACAGAACAACTAATGTGTATATGGTTTATCTTTTCCCTTACTCACTTAAGACAAAACAACAAAACAAAACAAAACAAAACAAAACAAGTGGCCCTTTTCACCTCTCTGTTGGGAATAGCCCGGCCCTGGGCCAATACCATCACTAAATCATGGCCATACATTGAGTAGGAAAGTAGAGTTATTATTAGTCAAAACCATGATGGTCTCAACCAAATAAAGAAAATGAAAGACACATCAGTGCCTAAGCCTGTGCCCTGGTTCAGTATAGTTTACTAATGTAGACAATCTCTGGTGGTAAAGTAGCATTATAATTTTTGGTGGGTTCTTGTGCAATCCTATCCACACTTTTGGACATTTTGCTGTATATTACATTTTGATGAGAATCCAGACACTGTCTCAGAGAGTCTAAGTTGGAACATCCCAAAATTGTTACAGAATTTTTACACTGCTAATAGATCGGCAGTGTGGATATTCCTGGATCTGCGTCCAAGCTTGTCTCAAGGCTGAATTTCCCTTAGTAATGTAGATGTGACAACTTGAGTCTATCTTAAGTAAAATGAAACAATTTATGCTCTGAATGAGCAGAGAATCCTTTCTTATTTTCACATAAAGATCACTGAAGTTTTTCTGTATGCTATTTGTTTAATCAGGGTTAGCAAACACTATTGATAAATGGAAAAAATGTGGATAATGACAGATATGTCACATGATGCTAAAGGAAATATCTTTTAATTAATCTACTTATGAATTACTGAGGTGAGAAAATTATTAATATCAACAGTCTTTTAGGTGAATTAAGTACCCTTTTCCTCTGCCTATTTTTCAAAGGAACTTTTTCAATATTTTTATGTGGTTTAGATCCTTTTTTCCTGGCAGCAAGAAATCTTTATGTCTTACAAATTTTAATATAAATTTTAATTCCATTCCCTTTTCAGAAATATCCCTTATATATTAAAAAGCAATGACAAATTTTGTTTCAAAACAGGTAATCAAATTTACTGTTTACTGTATTCCACCTTTCCAAAAAACCTTTTAACATAATTTATACTCAAGAAGTTTGTAAAACTTAAAATAAAAAGAAAGAAAACAGTTCTTTTACTGAAAACATTTTTCTTAGAATCCTTCTGAGTTTGATTTTAAAAGATTGTTTTGAGAATTACCAGATAACAAATTTCGAGTTATTAACTTTTTCACTTTTACGTCTCAAAATGTGCAAACCAAATATGTATTTCAGGGTCATAGTGTTCTATCAGGTTTGCATGGCAAGGTTTTGGTAGCAAAGGGTTTTACAGGAATGGATTCTGAGAAGCTGCTAGAAGCTTCCCCCATGTCCGATAAAGCCAATGCCAGCTGGCTCCAAGTCAGACCACCAGTGACAGTGGTAGCGCCTCTGGCATAACGTATTTAAGAAAGGGAAAAAAACCATGTACAGCAGAAGCTGTTAGAGAGGAATGAGAATATGTGAGAGAAAAAAGCCCTGCAGACAGCAAGGACAGTGAAGAAGGGGGAGGAGGTGCTCCAGGTGCCAGAGCAGAGATTCCCCTGCAGCCCATGGTGAAGACCATGGTGAGGCAGGCTGTCCCCCTGCAGCCCATGGAGGACCACAGTGGAGCAGATATCCACCTGCAGCCCGTGAAGGGCCCCACCCCAGAGCAGGTGGATGCCAGAAGGAGGTTGTGATCTCATGGGAAGCCTGCACTGGAGCAAGCTCCTGGCAGGACCTGTGAACTTGTGGAGAGATAAGCCCATGCTGAATCAATTTTTCTGGCAGGACTTGTGACCCCATGGGGGACCCATGCTGGAGCAGTCTGTTCCTGAAGGACTGCACCACATGGAAAGAAGCCATGCTGGAGCAGTTAATGAAGAACTGTAGCCCATCGGAAGGACCCACGCTGGAGAAGTTCATGGAGGACTGTGTCCCATGGGAAGGACCCCACGCTGGAGCAGGGGAAGATTGTGAGGAGTCCTCCCCCTCAGGAGGAAGGAGCGACAGAGACAATGTGTGATGAACTGACCTCAACCCTCATTCCCCCTGCACCACTTGGGGGAATGAGATAGAGAAAATTGGGAGTGAAGTTGAACCCAGGAAGAAGGGAGGGGTGAGGGGAAGGTGGGCTTAATATTTGTTTTTATTTCTCATTATCCTACCCTGATTTGATTTGCAATAAATTAAATTCATTTTCTCCAGGTTGGGTCTGTTTTGCCCATGATGGCAACTGCTGAATAATCTCTCCCTGTCCTTATGTCAACCCAAGAGCTTTTCATTTTTTTTTCTCTCCCCTGTCCAGCTGAGGAGGGGAGTGATAGAGTGGCTTTGGTGGGCACTTGATCTCCAGCCAGGGTCAACCCACCTCAAGTGTGCATAAACCTTTTAATCAATCACATCATTGGATTGGCATAAGAGTACAATCTATTCTTCTTTAAAGACCTACACAAGCATTTAAGACACAAACATATTCTAATTCCTTTGGAAAATAATTTTTTAAAAAGTCATTTAGTAATGAAATTGCCATTTCTTTGCAGAACAGTTCCTCATCAGTATTTTTGTCTAAAAGTACTTCTAGAAGAAAATCTTTTCAATGAAAAAACCCTTTCAGTAGGCTCAAACAGATACTCGCACTGTGACATAGTTTATGGGTCTGACAGTTCATTCCAACATTCTTCATTTTTTCTAGACGGGACATCCTTATACCCATTTAAAGTCATGACTCTTTCCAGATCTTCGCTTCAGAAAGAGATTTGTTGAAAAAAGATTCTGAGCTATAGATCGTGTCTATGTTATTTAAAAGGTCTTTCCCTTTGAGGAGACCATCTCAGTGATTGTTTGACTAAGTTCTTCCTTTCATTACAATCTCTCATTTTTAGCAACAGTCACAAATTGGAATTTGCTATTGACTTGTCCTTAAAAATACACATGGAAAGATTGCATTTCGTAGAGCACAAATATGTTTTACAATATAAATCTCTTATATACATTTCTCAGATGTCTAATAAAAATCAGACATTTTTATTCTAGTTTTTGGTGTGATACAAAGTTTGGCTCTAAATTTAAATCCTAATTTCCATTTCACATAAAAAGACACAAAAAACGAGACACAAATGGAAACATGCACAGACACAGGCATACTTAGAAATTAGAGCCTTTGAACGTGCTTTGGAGTGAAATGAAAACCAGACTATATAGTACATCCTGATTGTCAGAATACTCACTAAAGATGTGAAAAAAGTTAGTTGTAGTGTTTCTGTTTATTTTTTTCCCCAAAAAACTGAAAAATATGCATTTCTTTCAAAATTTCATCCCAAAATTTCTGATTACCTCAACTCTGAAATATTGTGAGTGAAAAAATGTCACCATATCTGCCTTCTTGTACACTATTATTTTTGCAAGTAAGTTGCTCCAGATGTGCCTTCATTTTATCTTATAGGACCTAACACAATGCAGTCTTACGTAAAAGATACTGACGTTTTGTGTTGCCTGAAGAAATTTAAAACTATTATTTCACTTTTCCCTGAGGCATTTTAAGACTTTTTAATAAAAGGGGATTGCAGTTTTTCATTTTGTTATTAAAGCATCTGTAGATGAAACATCTAACTTTCTTGTGTTGCCTTTGGGAATTGTGTCTGTAACATACTTCCAAAAGTTGGGTTTAATGTATTGAGCTATCTAAAATGTTTTTAAAATATCACTCCAGATACTGTGTGACAAGGAGACAGCAGAAACACATATATACATATTTTTCACTGAAAAATACTTCAGTGTCCTGACATTTATTTCTTCTATGGGAACAATACTGGACAAATATTTATTCTATTCCTCATTATGGAGGTTATTTATGTTTGTGGGTCAATGACTGAATGTCAGTCAACTTAACTCTTCCATATCTTCACTGTATTAAAAATTGACAGTTCCTTAAATGAAAGTAATGAGGCAAACAAATAATAAGCTTTTAAATTTAAAAACAAAATATTAAAATGTAAGGGCTACGTATTATGCATAAGTGTATAAGGCTGCACTGACAATTATACAAGAGACTGACGGACTGTTTCCTTTGCTGGTAGCAATAGACTTGACTGTGTATTAGTTGTTTCAAATATTGGAAGACTGATCATCCTCATATGGGAGATTTTAGGTGAGCTCTGGGGAGGCAGATTGCACCAGGCAGTATCTTTGATTTGTTTTCAATTTGTCTAGAAAGTTCCTTGAAAGGGAGTGACCAAGCCACAACCTTCTGAAAGGAGGGAAAGGATATTTCACCTTAACATGGGAAGCACCGTACTTCTTCAAGGAGAAAAAATTTCAAGAGACATAAGAAAAAGATTGGAGAAAGTCACAGCACTGAGCCTCGGTGCCTCCTGGTTATGTAGATGGCAAGCAACTTCAATAAGAATTAAGGATCAGAAAGTAAATTTTCAGAGATGCCAGAAACAGAAGGTTTCTAGGGAACAGGGAGGTCTATGCAGTGCTTGTGACTGCTCAGAAGTCCTCTGAGCTAGTTGGAATTCAGCCTGGAAAAGAGAAACCACATTGCAAGGACATAGTAGGCATGGATAAACTGAACTATGAACTACTGTTTCTGCCATGTATTCCCTAAACTCTTCAAGTTTTCTTTATCTGAAAAATTAAATATCCTGGTTTATAACCTAATAAAACTTGACATTTTGACTTCTAGCCCTCTTGATATTCACTAAGGAAAATACTACAAGGCAGAACCACCTCAAACTCACCTGCTTGAGTTTCCTCCAATAGAGGAATAGTCTCTGCCTGAGACTAGAGCTTGTGATCAGCCAAGATGTCCTCAGGGTCTAATAGTAATTTCTTCCAATTCTTCCACAACTATTTCTGCAAAGCAGTTTGCAGAATTTTTAGGGGAGAAAAAGTGTTGGTTTACAGTTTAACTTGTCAGGAGGTATAAACATAGCTCATCAATGATTGACAGCAGCTCTTGGTGTTCAACAATATGTGAAGCTTTGAATCTATGGATACCCAGTAAATCAAACTTTGCTTTTCAGAAGCTCTTCAGACCAGTAGGCTTTAACTAATCAAATTTCTCTGCTGAAATAAGAAACCTGTTGCAACAGTAATGGTTGTTATGGTATTTACAGAAAGCACTCTACAATAAGACCTTCACTGACAGCTAAAATCACAGCAGAATGATTATACATTTCTTTCTTCAGATCATAATTTTTTCTAGTCTAGCAAGCCTACAATACTAACAAAAAAATAATTAAAATCAACTACATAATACTGATGTTTGGGCTAGCTAACACAAGCTAACACACAAAAACCTAATTTTCAGGAACAACTTACATATAAATTTTAAACATATGAGCAATTGATTGGATGATTTTGTCCCTACTGAAATTCACATTTTCTTGTTGGTTTTGGATTGGGAGACCTTGCAAAGCAAGTAGACTCATTTTCTCAGTATGTTGAAAGTATTAATATCTCATCATTTTATATTAATAATTTTTTTTAACCAAATACCATTTTTTAATGGTTGGGAGTTCCATGATTAAGTTTCTAATTGCATAACCATGCTCCCATAAGATATTTCAATAAAAAGATTTTGGAGTCAGAGTGTCTGAGTTTGCACTGGAGGTCTGACACCCCATGTGCAAACACTAATGAACCCTATTTCCCACTGCTAAGGCCCTGTCACAGGCCTACTTAGGCTAACCCACACCTACACCTTAGCATTGACTGACGTATTCTTTCTCACAACACATTCATCCACAGTGTAAAGCCTTAAACTCTTGCTTTTTGCTGATAGTTGCAATTGCTGGGAACTTTTTTCTGCTGATATACAGGATTTTGAATGTGGTATTATTAGCTTATTGAAATGAAGCTGCTGTTGATGTGGAAAGATTTGAAAGCTAAGAAATTAAGAATATTTCATTGTCTTGCCAAATATCCATATACACATCTGAAGCACTTTCAAATATCACAATAAATGGAGCAATAAAGCAAGACTGGAGAAAATTTTAATCTTCCCATGCTTTAATTTGTCTCCTCATGCTGGCGCTGTAACACAAAAGAGTCTTTTTCTTTTTGGCTATGCCACAGGTCTGCTAGACAACTTTGGTCAAGTCAGTTTTCTTCTTTGGCTCCTGTTCTCCAAGCCAATGCAGATAATGATCCTGACCTCCTTTCTAAAATGCTTTGCGATCCTTGGGTGAAAAGTTCTCCTTAAAAGCTTAGTAGTTTTATTATTATAACCATTATATAGTTACACTGTTCAAGGTCAATAGACCTATATAGCTGAGCAAAAATGAGACCATATGACTATCGGTATTATGCGGTAATTGCACTCGAAAGTACCCCATCTAATGTTTAGTCCAAATGAACCCATATTTAGTATGGCTTCACATATTGTTGTTGAAAGTTTGATGCAGTGAATCTTGAACTTCCTTTGATTATGATTCTGCAGTGAGACTTCCTCAAACTTTTTAATTCATTGGCTACTGTCCCCAAGGGATTAATACGGATTGGATAAGAAAAGAATGACATCGGCAGCATATAATGAAATTCTATCCAGGATGTCCAATATTTTTATGCCTTCAACTCTGTTATTGTGTTGAATTCTTTGATTGATTTGTTCCAGAGTTATGGCAAAAAGGGAGGGCAAAAAGGGGCACCATTGCCTTTTGCTGCTAGACAAAGTAAAGACTTCTGAGCAATATCCATTATTCCTTACTGTAGGCTCCAATACAATGTCTTTATTTAAGAAAGTTTTAGACCATTATGTGAGACTCCCCAAACTTTCATCAAATAGCTTCCTTTCAGCCAGTCAGGTGGTTCTTCAGCATATAATGCTAATAAATAAATAAATAAATTTTCTATTTCTATTTTGCAAAGGTCTGTAACCAGTAATTTGTGTGTTTCATCAGCCAATATAATGACACCTTACTATTATATCCTCATTGGTCCTTTACTCTTCTAGATGCCGTCATTCATTTACTATTTCAAATACATACTGTCTTTTGTCTTACTTTAGAAAGCTAATTTCTTTGGTATTGGAGAAGATCCAGGAAAGCTCTTAAGTAAATCTTCTAGTTGGGCTAGCAGCTGTCTAGTGCTAGCTAGATGTCCTGAACTGAGGTTTAAGAACAATGTTTAGTCCTTAGGATTGAGTTTCCAGTCAGCTTCTTCCATTTAACTCAGACATGTGGTTCAGTCAGGACACTGTAGGAAAGAGGTAAGTTTAGCTGAACTAATGTCCTTGGTCTAAGTTCTCAATGTATCTTCTTCACATCCTTGTCTATAATTTTCTACTACTTGTGAAACATTTACTTTAAAAATATTTCCCCTACAAAAAGAACGCATTACACTAAGGTCTGCTTTCAAATCACAGAGTTTTGTTTTTCTTGTTTCTTAGATATGTTTTTTATCATTTTACATATCTGTCTTTTGGACCATAAGCATGAGATAAAAGTGAGAATCTGTTCAAACTTAAAATCAATTAGAAAGAGTATGAATCAATAATGAACATTAGCATTATACTTCACAAAATGTACGGCAATTGCAAGGGTGTGCTTTGGTCCACTACCTCAGTGCAAGGCTGTCTGAAAGTTGGAGGTGGTTTACAGTGAATAAATGCGTTTTACAATGGCTTTTGTGTGCTTTATTCAAATGAAAATGATCATGCTTTTCATTGACTTTAGTGGTAATAGGTAAGTGCAAAATTAAATGGCTACATAGTTGCTGGCCTTGCAATTGAATCATCTTAACAGTCTGTAATACATTGTTTATTCTGTTACTGGAGATTAAACAGTGTATTTTAAACATAGGTGCTTTTTGAGTAAAATAGGTTTTGTTAATTTAATATGCATGAAGTCATGGTGGTGCCTGATAGAGGAAGAGCCCAAACCATCTACTCTTACTCAGAAAGCTGTTCTTAGCTACTCTTTGGATTCAGATAAGTTACTTGTTTGAACAGTGTGTACCAGAATTCAGGCCTCATAAAATACTAGGGGAAAAAAAAAAAAACCAAATAGTTCCATTGTAATATCTTTATTGCATGTTTCTTTAGTCCCTTTTTTCCCTTTCAGGTTTGCTTTCCAGGATACATTTCCACCAAGTGGAGGTGAAGAAAATTTTGCATTACTATGAACTACAGAGTTGGACCCTTACAGACAGTGGAAAGAGTAGAGACAAAATGGTCATGATGAATGTCCAGGTAACTGCATTAACTACCAGCTGAGAATCCGCTAGCTATTACATTGCACATAGCTTTACTGCAACAGCAAACCACAAACAGCCTGATATGAAATTGCAATATGTATACTACTTGGAAGAAAAGATTCTAAAAAGCTGTACTTTTCCAGTTCAAACAGTAGAAATGCAGTTTGCTAGTAAAGGGAGAATACTCTCTGCCCTTTCTGACCTATGGACTATACTCTCATGTCATTAAGTGAATGATTAGCCCTGATATCTTTTACTATTCTTCAAGAGTATAATTTGTCATTTATCAAACAAATTGCATTGAGTTGTGTACCTCTCTTTTAAAGATTTCAGATGCTGGGTTAAACTGTTATAGACTTTGATTATCAAAGATGATTCTTTCATTTTCCTTCATTATCTTAAATTACAACTCTTGTATTAGAATCATTCACTTTTCAAAGGCTTGGTCAAGGGTCTAATTACTTGATTTCAAACCACAATATTGCAGATACTGTGAATGCAAGCAGCAGAACTAACAGGATTGTTATCATAAAAGTTGGAGGAAAATGTGTTACGGTCAGAAGATCTGTTTCCTACCATTTTTAGCAATCTGTCCATCAGTTAGTGTTTTCTATTTATATGTTTCTTGAGAAATAAAAGTGGTTTAAGTTAAACATTTCTCACTTAGTTCTTACTAAGAACTGACTGGTATGTGAAGAATTGCTAAACTCTTAAGTATCAAGAAACTCATAGGCTGTTTCACTAGCTATCATCCCTGTGTTCAGTCATGTTAATATGTTGGCACAGGTGTTGGAATCACACACACACACAGACCCACAGAGAAAAAATCAGTGTTTTAAAGTTCTGCTTTTCAGATTTTCTTTAGGAAGGTATAATTGTAGCCTCCAGAAATTGCCCATGTTACTGAAAAAAAAAATAACAGTAGTACTAGCATGACTGGTGCAGTCACAGCTCTTTCTGTGGCTCCAGGGAGAGCTCACATTAAAAATGTACTTTGACTACTTTTTCAATAAATGTACTCTGAGATTCACCTTCACCTTTGAATTTCACAGATTCATTGGCAGGGAAAGAAGTAGGGCAGTGCCATTTCCTCAAAGGCAAAGTCATTACCTACCTTGTTGGCACCAAACTGGAGAAGTGTTTCTGAACTCCTTTGCTTGACTATCTGCAGATTTTTGTAAGTGGTTCTACTCTCCTTATGCTATTTGTCCTCTTTTTTGGCAAATCATCCACATGAGGGCCTTCAGGGTGTCACATCAGAAAAAGAAATTAGGAGTTTCCCAAATGCTGAGAGGTCTCAAGTATCTCCGGGTATCCAACACAGGACCTTTTAACAAGGTCTGTTGTTCAGAAGAGTTAGGAGCATTCTCTTTGAAGACTTCGTTCCTCTGAAAAACTTGATTAAAGGTATAGATTCAGAAGGTACTTTTCCTAATAAATGAAACACAACTGTTTTGTTTCTCATTAAACTTTGGAGAAGACCAGTGGAATGCATCAACCCATTCAATCCTCTCAGAAAGAAGACTGTATATGTAACAGAGGTCTTTCTCATTGTAAGCAGAGCTCTTCTTTAACTGTAAGCTCTCCAAACAAGTGGGAAGGATATGAAAGTGGAAAAAAAACTGAAAGAAAATTAAATAGCTGAGGAATATCTATTTTAATCTCAGACACATTTTTTTTCAAAGCTTTTCTGTCCTGTATCATGTTCTTTGGCTCCTAGACAAAGAATCTTTTATTTAATTAATTTAGTTGTTTATGTTAATTTGTACCTCTTTCACCCTTTGCATTTTGGCTGACTTTTGAATATTCATTCTGTTATTCTACTTTATAAATCTAAGACCTCATGGAAAACTGATCTACTAGAGGCTCAGCCTCATAGTACTGCGTGATAAAACACAGATCTTCAGCAAAATTGTAGTTTCTGTTCTGTGAAATTGCACAGGAAGATAGTTGTTGTGAAAACTACTTTTTGTATGGTATTATAACACTTAGATCTAATACTAATCAGAGGATACAAAATCTCCTTTAATAATTTTTTTACCACACACTTAGTTAAGATAATGCCTATGAATGAAACAACCATTAATTTCTGAGGGTGAGATTCACTTCACCTGCATAATGACTGAAAACTGTAATGGCAATGTCTCAAAAACCAGTTCCAATGTTCTTAGGACTACTATATTTGAATGACTGCTATTCTTTACCTGTCTTTCAAGCAAGTTAGATGCTGTGTGTTAAACCCAGCTGGAGCATGGGTTCTGTATTAACAGGACTTCTTCTGTGATATTTAGACGTGACGAGGAGGTAGATTTACATGAATACTTGTGGTAGGTTGACCTTGGCTGACTGTCAGGTGCCCACCAAGTTGCTCTCTTACTCCCTCTTCTCATCAAGACAGGGGAAGAAAATAATGATGAAAAGCTTGTGGGTTGAGATAGGACAGAGAGATGACTCATTGGTTACCATCACAGGAAAAACAGACCCGACTTGGGAACAATTAATTTACTTTATTGCCAATTAATAACAGATTAGGGTAGTGAGCAATAAAAACAAAAGTAAAGACACCTTCCCCCCATCCTCCCTTCTTCCTGGGCTCAACTTCCCTCCCAACTCCTCTACCTCCTCCCCCTTAGCAATGCAGGGGAATGGAGAATGGGGGTTTCAGTCAGTTCATTGCATGTTGTCTCTGCTGCTCTTTCTTCTTCACACTCTTTCCTGCTCTAGTGTAGGGTCCCACCCATGTGAGATAGTTCTTCACTGACTGCTCCAGTGTGGTTCCTACCCACAGGCTGCAGTGTTTCATGAACTGCTCCAGCATGGGTCCTTTCCACAGGGTGCAGTCCTTCAGGAACAGACTGCTCCAGCAAGCTTGTTTTGTGTAGCAAAAAAAGCACATGGGGTCACAAGTCCTGACAGAAAACCTGCTCCAGCATGGGCTTCCCATGAGGTCACAGCCTCCTCTGGGTGCATCCACCTGTTCTGGCATGGGGTCCTCCATGGGCTGCAGGTGGATATGTACTCCGCCATGGAGTATCACATCATATCACATATCAGGGGGACAGCCTGCCTCACCAGGGTCTTCACCAGGGGCTGCAGGGGAATCTTTGCTCCAGCTCCTGGAGCTCCTCCTCTCTCTCCTTCTGCACTTGACCTTGGTGTCTGCAGAGTGTTTTCACTCACATATTCTCACACCTCTCTGGATGCTGTGCTGCATTTTTTTCACCCTCAACTATTTTTTTACCCTCACAGAAGTGTTACCAATGCCAATGATGGGCTCAGCTTTGACCAGTGGCAGGTCTGTATTGGAGAGGGCTGAGGCTGGCTCTTTCTGATGCAGGGACAACTTTTGGTGTCTTCTTACAGAGGCTGCCACTACAGCTCCCTTGCTGTCAAAACCTTGCCACATAAAACAAATACAATACACCATGATAAGGCAAAGGATACACTGTACTTCATTTGTATGTACAGCCCTTATCTTCCCATCACAGGTTAGCCTTTTAAAAAGACATGCTTCGACTTCATATGCACATATTCACAAAAGTGATAACTGACTGAATTCCAAATTCTTTTGTCTGAAACATGCTAGATTTGATGCATTTTCTTGACTTTAGAGAACGAGTCTTGTAATATCTTCTCTGGTCTCTGGTTGGACTACCTAAAGTACTGACTCAGTACTTCTGGCATCTTCACATTAAAATAGATTCATATTACAGCTTTTGCCAAAGTCAGTATTTAATCTTGCAGGCTCCCAATTTGTACAATATGTCAGGGCAGGGAAGAGTCACTTGCTGCAGTTGGAGCTGTGACAACAGTGTCTGGAAGCTTCAGCGCCAACTGCAGCAGGCGACTCTGGGGTCTTCAGCCACATAGTGAAATCAGTGCACATCTTAGTGCACATCTCAGAACATAAATCAGTTCAGAAACACCATTTATAGAGACTTCTTCTGAATTTCATTGCATTGAAAATGTCAACAAATTTTTGGGTTTTTTTCTGATTCGATACCAAACTTTAATATTCTATGTATTGGGAACTCTTTGCTTTGAGCAGGTCTACTGAAATTAATGTTAAAGACAAGAAGGTAGCAATTCTTTTTTTTTCCCCTGACTCCTTTTATTCTACCAGATTTGGTTTATGCTTTAAGAACTGATGTATAAATGCTCTTTATTGTATTTTGGAATATGTTTTGTAATTTCAAATATACACAGTTATAATCTGTTGAGACTACTATTATCTGGGATGTCAGCAAAAGTAAACAATAGCAAGAAACAAACATTGAACATAACGCATCATGATCTTATGTCTAATTAATACCATCTTGCCAAAATTAAGAACAGATTGGCTTTGATATAATGATGACTAAATACATTGAGGAGCTCGTGCAAGTCACAATGACTTCCACAGGGAATATAAGTGCGAGTTATAGTATATTTACCTGGCCACTGGGTGTCACTGTTCATTCATTTTTAGCTTGGAACAATACCAGGTTTTGTTTGTTTGTTTATTTTAATAATAATAGACAGGTTGTTTCTTTAAGGAAGCTGTTAAGGCCAAGTAAGTCATCTTCGGAAAACACTAAAAGAACTACTGAAAATTTTCATCAGGATATTTGAACATCATGTCCCCATCACGGTTCACAGTGTTGTCAGCAATGGCCTATCACACCAGTCAGTTATACATATAGCATTTATCCTTTGACTTCTAAACTCAGAACCTCATATGGCTCAAGAGATGTGGGAACCATATACTACTATATTTATTGTAAATTATTCTTATGAGAAAAGGGGTTTTTTTGCTGTTGTTGTTTAGATTCTGGGGCTATTTTGTTATTATTATCAAAGATGAAATAACTTCTTGCAAGAGAACATTCAAGAAAAAATGCAGATGCTACACTATGGTGTTATTGTTCCTTTTAATTTATTTTTTTATTATATCATGATGTCAGCTTTGTGATAAGTAACAATTTTGAATTAAATAATCAGACAATATCTTTATAATGCAGCCAGTGGTCCAGCTAAAGGAAAAGTTTATGGTTCAAAAATTCTGTCCAGTTTGTATTGAATCATAGACATTCTTAAAAAAACAGTATTATTTTAGGATTTTGTGTGCTGGAAACCCTCAGTCCACTTATCACAGCAGATACTCTCACACAAAAGTATTTTCAAGTATGATGCTTTTGTATTTTGAGGAAGAAAACATCTTCAAAACCATGCTGTGATGACCCAAAAATAGTTCTAAAATGTTTTGTATATAATGTCTTCAACAAAGGAAAAACCAGGACTACATCCTTCAGCCTGTCTGTGTGCCTATTTGTATCAGTTGGCTAAGTATTAGCTGCTAGGTAATCTTACCCTGTTACATCTATACCTCTCAAAGCAATATATTTACCAAACAAAATGTTGAACAAAATGTTCTTTGCAATAAGAAATATCTTCACACTTCTAGCTAGTGCCCACTGTCTTCTGGAAGCACAGAAAACATTGATAATATTTGCTCAAAAGAGCTAGTTCTGTATATATGTGCTTCATAGTTTATATAAAAAGTAGGAACAAAAAATAATACAAGTACTAATTTAACAGCACGATGTTAAATCAGCATTAAAGCTTCTTGTTTTCTGGTGCAGAATTCTGGGGAGATTCATCTCAACCTTGAAATCAGGTTACTGGATCCCACCTCAGATGTTGTAAAACTAAAAAAGCATTGTGTGAAGCAATATTACTAATAACACTATAATTAGTGAAACCAGCAAAATAACTGTTCTGCTAAAATATACATTACTTTAATTCTAAAAGAGTTTGTGCGATTTTAGTGTTTTTTCATAAACAAAAAGTTGATTTTGCTGAGCAAAATGTTAATGTTTTCTCAGCCTTTCACTGTGCAAAAGAATATTTGCACAACTTTGAAGTCACAATTGAATTTTGTGTATTATATATTTTAAGAATAATTTATGTTTCTCTTGCTATGACTGTTTAAGTTATAAACTCTTCAAGGCTGAGACTATTCCTTATTATATATACATATAACGTATTTATATATAGAATAGAAGATGAACAACACAGAATCATCTTGCTTTAACATCTGAAACAAATACACACATCTGATACATAAGTAATATATATTGACTGTATACATGTACTATTAAACTACTCCAGTCTTTCTTTGTCTCTTGACATATACACACATAAACATACACACATGCAAATTATCTTCTCTGCCTTAGTGTTTAGTTTACTTTAGCAATCTTGTTATTTCCTTTGCTTAAGAATGTAACAGAAACATATAAAAAAACCTCTTATGCCAGCACACCTATTTCTATGTAATAAAGCATGTAAAGTCATAATGAAATCGATTACTTACACCTTAAAAAGAAAAGGCTCTTTCTAATGCCCCAGGAGCCCTTCAGGCCATTGCAGTGTTGGTGCACACTATATTATCAGATTTATGTCATTCTGATAAGATGGCCTACTTGAAGTAGCCTTTGAGCTAAAAATAAGACATTAGGTTGAAGGAGGCAGCAATTTAAAGTTATTGGTGTAAGGATAATTAGAGACTGGCAGGTATCCAGTGCCATTATGAGGAGGTTGCTGTAGGGCAAATTCAACAACTGCCTGGTTTCTGCAGTGACACAAACATGGATCTGTCTTTGCTCAAACTGGTTTTATTTTTAGCTTACATCTGCTTCCTGACATCTTGAGGTTTTTCAGAGATGTTCTTGAACTTGGACTTTTTTGACTTTCTGTTTAGTCCAAATTCCAAATGAATTGTATTTTAAAGACCATGAAATACCTCTTTTGCAGTGACAGGAGCTTTGTTTGGGGTGTTGGTTTTGTTTCCCCATATATTTAGCCTCCCAAAGTTCCATTTTCTTCTGCTTTCTTAATAGTATCTGGTTATTAAATATCTACAATATCTATATTTCTTTTTTTTAATTTTTTTTTAAAGGCAATCCCCACACTGTCTATGGAGACATTTAAGTCTTTCAGCTCTTCACAATCTTGTTTGTAGAAGATGTCTGGTAAGAAAAAGTTGTTAAAAATGAGAGGTACTAACTTATAACTGAAAAGCAAGGAGAATGGCTTTGATTTGCCATGTTCTTAAAGCTACATTCAAATTGTCCACACTTACAGGTTGAAACTAGGATCTAGACTTTATTTAGTATGTGCTTTCATTTTGTAGATGGGCAAAAAAAGAGTAAAGGAGTATTATCAGGTCTAGTTTTTATAATAGAAATAAGCTATATCTGGGGTAAACATGAAGACCTGACAGTAAGGAAATATTTGCACATCTTCATTTTAGACATAACTCAAGAGAAATAATGCTACAGATAGGAATTGTAGGCAGTCTGTCAACTTTAAATGCTGTCAGAGGACATGGGATATACAGGATGAAAGCTTGAGGATGGTTTGCAATTCTTTTAAAAGGTTAAATTGATGGAAAGACCACAGTCTTAGAAACTGGGTCCTAATGAAACAAGGCTAACTTTTTAGCAATTTTTGAGCCAAACAATATAACTTACTGATTTTAGAAAAAAATTCTTTTAAAATTCTCTTGATAAATTATAACAGAGACCAGGGAGTACTCGCAAAATGTAGTTTGGAATTGTCCATCCTGTTCTGGAAAATAATGAAACTTAAAGATACTAACAGCGTCTATTCTGTACCAGTCGGCATCACTTCAGAGAAAAATCCAGTAGGAATTTTCTGGTATAGACATAGCCACTGATGCTGTGAAAATCATTCTAGTAGCTGTCACATCACAAAGTATTCATAAGAAAAGAAAAAAGGTAAGGTGTCAGCAAATAAAATGCTAGTTTTGTGGTACTGTAATGGTGGCATGGCTAAACTGAGTGATGAAGCTAACAGACTGCGTGTATCTGAGAGGGAAAGCCTGTATGATGAGATGTCATAGCCCCACTTTGACCAGGAGCATGATACTAAGTTTTTGAGGACCTAGTTGCTGCATCTTCAGTGCTGTTCAGGTGCAGCACAATACCTGAAGTCAAATTCACCACTTTTTAACATTTCCTGTGTCGTCGTTTAACCCCATCTAGCAACCACACAGCTGCTCGCTCACTCCCCTGCAGTGGGATGGGGGAGAGAATCAGAAGAGTAAAAGTGAGAAAAATCATGGGTGAGATAAACAGAGTTTGACAGGTAAAGAAAGAGACATGTGCCCACAAGGAAAACAAAACAAGGAATTCATTCCTTGTTTCCCATGGGCAGGCAGGTGTTCAGCCATCTCCAGGAAAGCAGGGCTCCCTCACACGTAACAGTTCCTTGGGAAGACAAATGCCATCACTCCCAATGTGTGTCCCCCCCCCGGCTCCTTCCTTCTTCCTCCAGTTTATATGCTGAGCATGATGTCATATGGTATGGAATACCCCTTTCAGTCAGCTGTCTTGGCTGTGCCCCCTTCAAGTTTCTTGTGCACCTGGCAGAGCATGGGAAGCTGAAAAGTCTTTGACTTAGTGTAAGCACTACCCAGCAACAACTAAAACATCAGTGTGCTATCAACATTCTTCTTATACTAAATCAAAACCACAGCATTATGCCATTTACTAAGAAGAAAATTAACTCTATCCCAGCCAAAACCAGGACACCTCCCTTCCAGAAAGCTGTGATAGTAAAGATGTGAAATTAAATGGATATCTTTGGATACCCTGTATTTAATAATGTAAAACACTGATACATTTATCTTCAATATAGATGGGTCCTGGAACTCTAAGAAACCTTTATTCATCCAATCCATCTGGCAGACAAAGTGGCCTGGGATACTTCCTAGGGTCACCCCGATTTTGCCTACTATAAGTGCCCTGCACTTAGACAAGAATTTGTGTTAATACTTTAAATTGGCAATAGTTAATTGTTAATTTCTGTCTCTTTGACTATCTCTTAAGAAAATTGTTTCTGAACAACAAAAAGATTAACTCTTAATGTTGTAATCATGAAAGTGACTGCAATATAGTATAGATTTCAATTCAAATGGGTAATCAACAATCTTCCATAACTGAACAGGCATTATGCTATATGAAATTACTCTTGATGGGGCTTGACTTGGTTTCCCTCATCAATACCTGTTTTCTGCAAGCTGCACTGAACTTTGTCTCTGTGCTTCTGATGCAAAGCATTTAAAAAACAGAGGAAAGAGATAATGGCAGACAGGCACAAGGGTGAAATTTCTTCTAGGTCTGCTGGTGAAGAATGCTAAATGCTGGAAGAGAAAAGACCAAGAGACAATTTAATATGTAGTCCAAACTAAGCTGATGTGGTTTAACCTGGCTGGCAACTCAGCACCACGCAGCAACTCGCTCACTCCCCCCTCCCTCAGTGGGATGGGGGAGAGAATCAGAAAGAAAATAAAAGATTAGAGCTGAGGGCTGAGATAAAGACAGTTTAATAAGAGAAAATAATAATAGTAATAATGAGAATGATAACAGAATATACAGAATATACAAAATGAATGATGCACAATGCAATTGCTCACCACCCACCGACCGATGCCCAGCCCGTCCCGAGCTGCGATCAGCCTCCAAGCAGCGATCCCTCTTCCCACAACTGACCGACCGACTAACTCCCCCCGAGCATGACGTTATATGGTATGGAATAGCTCTTTGGTCAGTTTGGGTCAGCTGTCCTAGCTGTGCTGTACTCCCAGCTTGTTATGCACCTGGCTGAGCAAGAGAAGCTCAAAAAGTCCTTGAGTAGTCTGAGCACTACTTGGCAACAACTAAAAACATCAGTGTGTTATCAACATTCTTCTGGTACTAAATCCAAAACACAGCACTATGCTAGCTACTATGAAGAAAATTAACTCTATCCCAGCAAAACCAGGACATAAGCCCAAGAGTTCAGAGGCTGTGCCAGATCTCAGCATTCAGGGCCACATGGTCTACACAGATAGTTCTGTGGTAAGGCTGAGCATTTCTACATGCATGCATATATATGTACAGAAATGTATGTATATGTGTGTATATATATTTTTACATATACAAATGTATGTGTATATGTATATGTGTAGATGTATAATGTGTATGCTGTAGACAGATTGGTAAATATGCACTGGCTACATACAGAGCAATTAACTTTCTCAGCAAAACCTTACAGCTTGCCAAACAGCTTCTGTTCTATGGGGTACTGCAAAAATTGGTGTATCTAAGGCATCACTTTTGACAGAGAAATTAATCTTTCTTGGTAACAATATGAAAGGGGCATTGTGACCTACAGGTTTGAATAAAAAATATTTGGTTTCCATTCTGTGGATTTTTTTTTTGTCTACAACTTTTTACAAAACTTTATTTGAAAAAAGTTCTTATGGCTGATACGAGTATCCCAAGGGTAAGTTAAACAAGCTTTATTACCCACTTGGGAAAAAAAAATAATTAAAGAACAGCAATTTTTTTTCAGAAAAGTAAGATTTTTTAACACCTATCCTTGTTTTTTCTCTGAGTATATTATAACCAGGAAAAGTCTTTGATTTTTTTCTTTCTTCAGTTCAATTAAAACATTTATAAAACTCTGTTTTCATCTCCTCCCATTCCGCTCTGGAGCAGCAGTCAGGAACTCATGGCTTGGAATCAAGAGCAAAGTGCAGACAAATGAGTGATGCCAGGGCTTAAACCAAAGTCCTCATGAACAGATTGTCTAACAGACTGGAGTAATAATCTTCAGAGCCACCATGCTGGCTTGCACATTGCTGTTTTAAGTGGCTTTGATTATTATGGTTATTTGGCAGCAGTTCTTAAATCGGAGTTTGGGCTTCAGAACCCAGATGTACTACCTGAGCCTAATTGAATTCCCCTGGATGGGGAGTACAAACAGCAGAAGAAATTTCTCTGGTTAAAACTGAAGTCAAGACAACAACATGACTAGTTCAGCACCAGTGTTTGTTTCACAGGAAAAAAAATACACAGCTGATTAATTCCCTAAGAGCAAAAAACAAACCAACTGGTTAATTTGCATGTAAAAACATATATTATAAAACCACACTGGTTGCTCTTTATGATTCAAAGGGTGTAAATTTCTACAAAATCTCAGTATTAGGGTATTGAGAAATAGGAAGATAGTTAGAGGAGGAATCAGAACTGGTGTAGCATGCAAGCATTAAGTGGTAAAACTGTTTTTACAGAGAAACAGACGGGAGGACATACGGCATCATAAAACAAAATTAAAAAAAAAGACATAATTAAAGGTCTCTGGAGGTTCAGGTACTCAACTCTGCAAGAATAACATAGTGACTAGCAGAGTTTTCCCAGTACATAAAATTAGTCCAGTAAGATAAACAATGCTTATGTTGTTACTACCCCTTAAAAATGTGTATGGATGATTATGGGCCACATGGGCATCACAAAGGTCAGGAGGACTTGAAAATAGAAATTTGAGTGCAAAGTGTTCTTACACTGAAACAAACCAGAAAGATGTTGATCTGATTGATCTCCTCTTTATTTTTCACAGGAAGTGTTGACATGGATATAATAGCTTTGGCATAATCAATCAAAGTACACCATAACCTGATTTGCAGATACAAGGAAATAGTTTATCATGCAATTTTTAAGAGGGGAAAGTGCTGGAAATATAGTTCACTGACACTATAACAATGGCTAAAAAGACAACCAGAAGATGGTAGACAATAATACAGGCATACATTGATATTTTGTGACTTTTCAAATGCATTCTACTCTTGCATTTGGAGCTCTGAAAGGCTCAAGGTTTTTTCCTTCTGTAACCTTGAAGTGAAGGGAAAGGATATGTTAACACAAGCAGGTGGCCTACACACCCTAGTTATTATGGGCAGTCCCTTGTATGGAGAACAATAATCTTATTGTAAATGGTATAACACAAAAATAAAAAAGGTTACAGTTAGAATTAAACAAAAGAAATCCTCTATTAATAGGGCCTTTGGTGGGAAATATCTTCTTAGCTGTACACCACTGATTTGAATATCAAACTAAAACCATGATGATATGTCAGCTAGGTTGACAGTTAATCACAGACACCTTGCCTTTGTATACAAATACTATTAATTTGAGTTGCATGAAAGTATCTACTGGGTAAATGTGATGTATGGTAGGCTTGGATTGAAGTGGATTTGCTTAAAAATTCATTTGCTCTGAACCAGATGAGAATGTGGCTTTACTGTGGATATGAGTGTGAGTGTGCATATTTGTTCTTAATTATAATGTTAGTCTGATGATGAATAAAAAATGCAAATTCATAATACTAAAATTACTAAGTGAGTTCTTCATCAGGATATTGTCTTTAAATATGCACTCTGCATCTCAGTATAAAGGAACCATGAATCCAACTAGTTGGCAATGTTATTACAAATTATAGGAAGTATCAGAAGAATTGTATGTACTGACAGTGATGAATAGACATAATCCACCATCTCAGAAAATGAAGTAACGTGCAATCATCTGCTGTCAAAAAAAATTCAGCTTCCCTTAGAACAAGAAGTTGGTATTTTTTCATAGCATCTTTTCCAAAATAGGTGGTTGAAAAGTGGAAGTGAATAAGAAAAAGAACATCTTTCAGGACTGTCTATTAACTGAGATGAATGGAACAAAATGTTAAAGGGTTAACATAAGTTGTGTAAAACATTCCAAATAAATTGTGAAGTTAGATTTTAAATACATTGAAACCTGCATACCTCTCCAGGTAAAGTAAAGCAAATTAAATATAAAGCCTGAATCTCCTTTCTTATATGCAGTAGAAAATGAGTAGTACCTCCACTGCAGATAGTGGAGCTGTATCAGGAAAGACCAACACAAATAGGATCAGAATCATGCCTATGGCATCTAAAAGCATAAACCAGCCTGTAAGCTTGTTTAGCATATGACAGCCCTAGCGGCAATTTGGAGTCTGTCAACACTGCTCCCCCTGGAATGTGCAAAATAGCTAGATGTTGCTGCTCAAAGAACATTTTTCCCATCTTAGCATATGGTTTATACCTTCCAAAGAGAAAAATGCACGGTACCATAGTGCTTCCTCCCCTCCTCCCCCCCACGCCCCCCCCCGGCTTTTTTTTTAACTCTTTCATTATTTAACATGTATTTGTTGATATGAACACATCCCTAACATAACAGTACAAATACTAACTTCTTTCTGGTTAATGGGATACCTGCTGTTTACATCAATGGCAACAGTACTGGACCATGCAGTGCTTTATACAAGCATTTATCATTCAGAAAGGAACGTTATTAAAACTAGCAAATGTATTAGCGAGGCTAAGAATGTTGCTTGATTCAATATGTTTGTTTTTACCAAAAAACCCACAGTTAATCCTTTGCCAGGGAAAAAATATTGAGTGTATGTTTGTCAATGTTGTGTATATAGAACCCTATCCTTTCTTCTTTGGTCTAATCTAACTAAAAGTCTGATTATTTTATGAGAAGTTACTTTAGCATTTCTAGATAACATTTTTATTTGAGTTAAAGGATGCCTTATATGCATCTTTTGTAGGTTTTCTCTCAATAAGACTCTTAAAAATTATGTATATAAAACCATTCTAAAAGTGATTAAATTAAGGATTATACAGATAAACTAAAAAAACCCCAAACTTATAACATTATCATTTGGAATAAATGGTTTCTCATTTTACTAATTTTTATTTCTTGATTGTTTATTTATTTGTTTATTGTCCATAAAGGATCACAGGCATATTTGAAGGAGCAGAATAATACCCTCATATTTAATCCTTACAAATTATAATCTTCATGGCTATTTCCACAGATACAGTGAAAGATATTTTCCAAATTGAAAGCATCCTTCATGCTTGCTCACAAAGTTAAAGCTACTTATATTTTGGAATGTATTAGAGTATTAGAGAAAGGAGCAGAATCTAAGGATAAGGACTCTTGCTCTTGTCATTTGGTTGACAGTGTTGTTTATTAAGAAAATTTAGAAGACCTAAACAAAGAATTTCTGTAAACTAAAGTGATTAAAGTATTTATTTTGTGCATTTTCATTTTATTACAAAATATGACAAAAGCAGCATTTCCTGTGATGGGTTCTCCACTGCTAAAGAAACTCATGTGTATCCTTCCAATTACACTTCTCAAAGACTTTCATAATAGTCCACCATAAACTCCTGGCACAGTTGATGACTTGGAGTATTGTGAGTGGCAGATGGTATCCATCATGCACTTTTTTTCTTCCTTTTTTTTTTTTTTTTTTCTTTTAGCAGCTGAAAACTTCAGAAAGAAATTCTAATGGGAAAAGTCTAGGAAAAGAAAAATCCTGGCAGTTTTACATCTGCATTAAAATCAGCTCAAGGGCCAACTCTGTATTCATATTAAGTCAACGAGAGACATGAGCAAGCAGAACTTAGACCCAAAAATAGTTCTGTTGGCAATAGGGCTGAATATTCTTCTAATTTTTCTTTCTTTTAAAGCACTAGAATTTCCATTTCTGAAATGTCTTATTCACTGACTAATTCCTTCAGTTATTGCAGACTGCATTGGGAGGAAAAAAAAATGTTTAATTTGCTCAACTATCTTTGGAATTACCCAGGACACCATGTAAATTTTTATGGCTGGCTTCCTCTGATAGGCACATTTCATCAGACTAATAGAGCTCCTCCTCCTCCTGTCTTTATAGGACAGAATTTTTAAATAGTACCTCGTAGATAGATCTGAAACTCAGTTTTCAGGGAGAACAGAATGAATACGAAAGCCTGAGCTTGCACAACCTCCCTTAAATAATGCTCCCATGTTCTAAAGCTAAGAAACAGGAAACTCTATTCAAAAAGATATTTAAACAATAGAAGATCAATATTAGCTGTGCTCTAGCTAAACAACAGAAAACTGAACAAAGCCTAGCCACTAAATATGCTTTGTTCTTTTTAAGCTATGGGAAATTTGTGTTTAGCAATTACACAATTTATACTGCATAGCAATCTGTTGTCCCTGTGTGCTTTAAATGTCAGACTGCCAAGAAGATGCCTGTAGAAAAAAAAAAAAAGTACTTTACAGGCAAAAAAACCCCCAAAATGTAGAAGACCTCAAAGGAGCTTTTCCCAGAAACACTTGTCCTATTTACGTTAGTAACTCTTAATTTCAGAATTGGGTAATTGAAAAGAGTGGCCATCCTTGATTCAAGTTACTGCTTCTGTTTGCTGACATGACTTACAGATCAGTATACTATTCCTTCCTCGTTGTTTGGTTTATTTTGTTTTGTTTTGAAAGAAAAGAAGATACTTCATCCAAAATAACATATTTAATTGAAGCAATAATCAGAAACTTCAGGGACAAACGAAACTTTCACTTTCTATTCTAGCATCAACACCATTACCATTGTATCTCAATTATTATCTAGAGATAGTAACCAAAATTGCCTGCAGGTCTTCAAGCTCAGTTATGAGTGTATCTATCTCAATCAATGATGCTTCCAGATTGATGAATTGCACCTTGAGAGGTTGTTTGATATTGCACACTCTAGGATTTTCTAGTCATACAGATGGTTGTGGTTATCATCATGGAATTAACTGAAAAATATCTTTTGAATATTTTTGTCACTTCTGTCAGCAAAGAAATGACAGCAGTGGTGTAGGATAATAAACCTGAAAGATGGAGAGAGACCTGTCTTTTATTATAAAAATGTAAAAATTCTGCATATAAAACTCAGGCTGCAACAACAAAAGGAATTCTAAGTTCAGTGGAGAAGAGCTAGACAGATTCACTGCAATTAGGTAATAGTAATGTTTGACACAGTCACTCATTCAAATAAGTTACAATATAATTTTGAACTAAAAACCAGTGATTCATATCCAAAGAGTTCGTAAGATTTTAGGGAATCATGCTAAGAATTTTAATCTTCATTTGGGGGATTTATGTAAGTACTACAGTAGGCCTCTTGAGTGTAAATATGCATATAGTATTCCAGGAATAAAAATACTGTATTCCAAGAAATAATTAAGGAAACTTGTATTTTCTAAAATCTGCTTGAAGTTTACTGACAAATAATAACAACAGATATCCCATTAATGATTCAGTAATAGAAATAAAAATAGTTTAGTAGTTTCTGTTAAAAAAGAATGAAATATATTACTTTTTTTTTAACTTTAAAGGTCTTTCAAATCATTTTTCATCTACATAAACTATAGTTAGCAACTTTGTGGATAGAACATTGTAAAACTTCTTTAGTCTTTTAAAATAGAACTGTAGTTCACTATTATCTTTGGATAGTGTCTTTAATGCCTATAATAGTTTCTTTTTTCTTTGGATACACATTAACTTTTAATTTGGAAAGCTCTTATTGGAATTATAGGTCTCAGAAAAGAATGGCATTTAAAGAAAACCTGGACTGAGAGGAAAAACATGTAGATGGAAAAAAATCACAAATTTTTGAAATTTTATATTTTTCAATTATCTTCTGGAAAAGAAAATGTAGGGACAGCAATTATGTTTTCCTGCCCTTTCATAACTTCATGAAGAACACATAAATCCAATGCAAAAGGAAGAGCAATAAAACCAAATTAAAGGTATTGAGTGTTACCATATTGCATTGCACTGAAATGTCATAAAACCTTTTATAAAGACAAATTTCCCCTCAAGGGCAGTAATACAGTCAGACTGGAAAACAAAATGATCTTTATTTTGTATACTTCTTACCCTCAGAGGAAAAATACCAAAAGGAGTTCTGATGCTGTTCATAACAAATAAAAACCTTCCAGAGGGGAAAATTCCTCTTTAGTGCTGGGGCAAGGTAGAATTGGAAAGCAATACAAGGAGCAATGGACAGAACAAAATGAAATAAGATTTTAAAAAAGAGTACTTTTATGTGGGATTTTTTTTCCATTTACAATGTTATTATTTTATTTCCCAAGCTCTGACTTTTGCAGGATCCTCTTCTCTCTAAAGCAAGTTAAGTTTTTTTCTGTGCTTTTGCTCCTGTGCTGATTTTGCAAGCTGGTATTGATTAGCTTACTAATGCAAAAGGCCTCAGGTGTAATCTGCAGAGGTTTTATTTTGTTCTCTTTATCTCTTGTATAATGTTTATGACCCTGGAGTCATTGTAAATTCTGAAACTTCTTTAGAAGATCATATCAATCATGTAAGTAAAGTGTGTTGCAACCACTTTTGCAATTTAGCTATACTGAGATCCACAATCATTAGGTTATTTGCTGAAAATCAGTGCCATACTGTTTCCACCCTGATTTGACTTCTGAATTTTTTTTCTAGATGTGGTTTCTTGGGATCTTTTAGTTATTGATCATATCAATCAGCAGCTATTAAAAACAGCTAACTAGATTAGATATTGTATTACATTATGTTCTACATACTCAGAAAGTTAGCATAAAAGTTACCCTAGTTTCCATCATGCATATTAAAATACAAATTAATTTCAAGATGACCTTACAACTGCCATACTATTAATAAGTAACCCATCAATTTTGGTAAGCGAAGCTTATGACAAGTAACAAAGGGAAACACCTACTGAGTACTGAGGGCGGTGATGTTTTATTAACTTTTTAGGACCAGATTCGGCAGAGTAAGCTGTTTTGTTCTCTTATCTGAACAGGAGTGATGTTATAGGCTGAAACATTTGGAGCTGTGACAAAGGGCCTAATAGAGAAGCATGTCCTTCCAAATAGGTAAAAAGAAGATTGGAAGGACACTCTAAGGAGTCTCAAACTAGATGCCTTCCCAGACACAACTGCATTAAATACCCAATATCTTGTTTTCCATTGACACAGTTTTCTAGAGTAATAGTTGTCGTAGTAGTGACACTTCTGAACTAAAAAGTATTAACATTTACTGCTGTTATGTTGACCCAAGCATCAAAATGCCAAGCATTACAGCCCTCCTGCTAGATGTTTTACTGAGAGAAAAGAAATAAAAGCATTATTTATTTAGTGTTGCTTTTGCCCTCCAGGCAACCTAACAGTCATTTTTCATCTGCAAACAAACAATGTATATAAAGTTTACTCAAAACACTAAGTTGTTAAAATCACTGTGGATGCAAAACAGTTACAGTGGAATTTAAAATTTCATGGTGGTATTACTTAGGGAAATTTGACTGGTGGTCCAAGTGAGCTAGAAAGTTTAGTGTTGCGTGGTGTCATACTAGAATAAAATCAGAGACAAAAGAAACAAATTAGACAAGGAAAATCATTTGGGTGAGCAGCATTTATCCTTCTCTTGTCTATTCTTTTTTCTCATATTTGATATTTCATGTATTTTTCTGTATGAACTGGTGACTGGAGAACTATTTCTCATACAGAAAATTTAAAAAGAAGAAAATGCAATCTTCTTTACATCATTAAATGTGTATTCTGCTTGAGCAATACATGTCACACCATATCAGAATATTAAAGTTGGGAGTGTTTAGGTCAATATCTTGATGTCTAGTGTCACACAAGATGCTATGGTATAGCAAAGATATCCACTAACTAGTAGATATGACAAAGGACATGCTGGAGACTCAGTGCTTTCTGGGATGGCTGCTGGAGGTGAGGCATAATATTCTTTGTCACCTCATAAGGTTGTAGCAAGGTGAGTGTCAGTCTCTTCTCCCAAGTAACAAGCAATAGGATGAGAGGAAATTGCCTCAGGTTGCACTAGGGGAGGTTTAGATTAGATATTAGGAAAAATTTACTCACTGAAAGGGTTATCAGGCATTGGAATGGGTTGGTCAGGGAAGTGGTTGAGTCACCATCCCTGGAAGACTTTAAAACATGGTTAGACAAGACATAGTTTAGTAGTGAACAGGTACAGTTGGACTCAATGATCTTAAAGGTCTTTCCCAACCCAATAAATAAATGATAAATAAAAATAAAATAAAAGCCACAAAGCATCAATGTGTGGACAATCAAATTGAGCTCCTAATACTCTGGGTAAAATTTAAAGTTTTCTTAAACTTGGATGTCCAACATAATTTTAGGCACTGCTAGGTAACTTGTCTGGTCTCCAGCTGTCATTCTGACAGAGCACAATTGCTCCTTAAATCCTGTGTCATACCTTCCAGCTCATTGAAGATATCTCCAATGCTTTATCAAATGGCACTACATGCTTATCTTCAGGCCTAAATTTGAGTGTTTTCATGTGAGCTAGGTATTTGAGTACTTACTGTAGTCACTAGAGGAGCTGAAGAAGATAGCTAATGAAGTCCAAGCAATAGGTTGGTTCAGCATCACAGTTTGGTGCCACCACAGCACCACAGTTTGGTGTCCTAAACAGTATTTACTACCACTTGAAATATCCTGGAATATCCAAGAACTCTACAAATAACAGATACAACAGAATCTAAGGAAAGGAGACTTTTAGAAATTAAGGTATGGTCCCACAGATGGACTAGCTAACTTACTGCTTATATTGAGTGCTATAGCATATTTTGGGGATTGTGCTTTCTCTCTAACTGTGAACTATAACTTCTCTAATCCCACCATTCCTTCTCACTATAACCATTTTACAGATATAGAAAAGTTTGTTCAATTAAGTATCTAAACTTTATTTTTAGATGTAAGGTTTATGCAATTTATTATATTATTATTTAAATATATATTATAAATATAAAATTAAAAATAATTTATAATTTAAAATAATCTTGGATCAAAACATTCAGTTAAACACTTTAGCTCCCAATGAAATATGTCATCAGGCACCATTCTGAGGCAAGGATAGGAATGGAACATGTTGAAGTAAGTATAACATGCTTGTGACTGAGTCTGCAGTTACCTAACAGTAGTTGAAATAAAACATTGAAATTATTTCACTCAAAGGACTGTGAATATCATCTTGCATCTCTTAACTATTACTCAAAGTCACAGAGAACACCATTCACTTAGGGTCTACATCTGTGACACATCTGTTGAAAGAAAATTCCACACCCTTATTTTCCAAGCACTGAACAGAATACAGTCTGTTTTCCTTCCTCCCTTCTTCCTTCCTTCCTTCCTTCCCTCCTTCCTTCCTTCCTTCCTTCCTTCCTTCCTTCCTTCTTTTTTCTTGTAAGCAGAGGTTATATTTTACACACTTAAGGTGAAATTCTTGTCATGTAACCTACAATCTCTCCAGAGTAGACATTGCCAAATAATTTAAATTCCCTTTATAGTCAGTAAAGAGAAATATGAACACCTTCTGACTAATTTTAAACATTTTCCTTAGAATAGAAAACTAAAATGCTGTGAAGTGTATTCTACTGATATGAGATGCTTCCTCCTGTGTTGCTTCTTGTTTGAATATGACCCATAGTAAATCTTAGATTTTTATCAGCATCCAACTCTTCATTTTATTTCAGTATCTTGGAGCCAGTCCATTCTTAACTGCATTTTCAATGCAGTGTGAGCGATAGATTCCTCCCTATGAGTCCAGTGTGTAATGTTTTATAGATCAAATAGTCACTGTAAAAGCACATGCTTTCATGGAGTACATATATACCTTGAATGTTTCATTTGTATAGTACCATACCACATAAAAGAAAATATTCTACAGTTTTATCTTAATGTGAATGGAACACAACATTTTTAGAAAATACTTAAAAACTGATCAAATCATAAAATTATCTTAATTTTAATTTTATGTGTAGTCCAAAGTAGAAAAATTGACTTATTTTTCTTATTTTTTTTTATACTTTCTTAAGTTTAACTTTGTATATAGTTACCTCTTCTTAGTTACCTAAGTTACCTAAGTTACATATCACAAAGCAGATAAGAGGTTGGGGAAGACAGAAGGTGTAAAACATATATGTACTTAGATTTGTATTCTAAGCCAAAACCCAAACTTTGTTTTTTAGCAGAATGCTATCAAAGAGAGAAAGGTAAACAAGGATAAATGGGAAGCATGATTCTAATATAAGACCTTTAATTTAAAAAAATTTATAATATTTACCGGACAATCTGTTAAACAACCCTGAAGAGGAGCCTCAATTATTTGCCATCATATATGAGTTTTCTAAGAACAAGTGTGGATGTAATTTCTTTAGTCACTTAGTGATTATAGTAGTGACATTGATAAACTATGTCCTTGGTAGACAATGGTGATGATCAAGGTGATTTTTTTTCTTGACAATTTATCATATTACAACCTTCTCTGGAAATGACAAGTTATTGTTTTTTGGAGCCCTAAACCTAAAACTGTTCAAAGCAAACATTAGCTTTTTTAAATAAATAGTTGTTTTATACTATTGATTGTTATTTTTCAACCAATGTTTATTATAACTGTACCACTTGTTTTCCACTAAAGAGCTGCATGTTGCCCATTCATTTGACTTTACTATACAGAAATGCTATATAGTATATGGTATATAGAAATGACTAAGCTCATAGTCTGCACCCAGGAAAAACAGAAAGGACACCATTTGTTACACATTTTCCTTCCCCAGGCAAATAAGACCTCAAACTATCATATTAAATGAATAAAAAGTGCAGAATAATTAAAATAATTATGAGGCAAAACAATTCTCAGAATCAAGACAGCCCTCATGCAGACAGTTAAGAGGAACCCTGCTTGCTCCTCTGTACCCACAAGAATTCAATATACAATGTGATAAAACAAATAAGCTTTTAGGATGCAATATGAAGGAAGATAAAATAGCTATTAATAAATACACTGCTGATTTAACATCTTTGACAGTAAGTACATATTCAGGGGTCTTACACAGAAGTTCATGTTACTTGGCTAAAGTACAAGATTAACACTCATAAGCATAACTCAATATGTTCAATATACTGAACAATTTTTAATGCTTTTTTCAGAGACAAGTTTCCGTTAATTATTATAGAAGATGGTGTTACAAATGGAATTAAAGTTTTATAATGGCAAATAGAATTAATTTAAATAATTTATAGCCCAATACTTCCTCTTTCAACTGAAGTGATTTCTCCTTAACTATGAAAAAGCCATGGCTTTCCACATTTTTTACCTTGATAATTGATCTTTACTGTTTATTCAGTCAACCATCATTTAAGTTAGACTTTTAACTTACTGTAGCATAAATAGTGTTTGAGAACTATTAGATTTGCATTTGTTATCTCATGCTCATGAATGGTTCATAAACAACTTGTTCCAAACCTTAGAAGCTTTCTGAATAATTTATATTTCTTTTTCTCTGAAGAAATTTCTATAACAAGGAACATGTTGTCTCCTTAAGTGTTTTCAGAACATCTCCGTTTGCTGAGGGTTTTTATGGACTTTGTGTCAGTTCATAAGGTACTGGAAGAAGAAAATATTCTTTCTCTCATTATTCCTGCTTACAACCTCTCTCTCTCTAACCAAAGTAAAAACAAAAATGAAAGTATGCAAGCAAACAAACAAAAAAGAAATCCAAAAGGTCTCTTATAATATTTGGGGGTGATTTGTAGCAATCATCTACTTAAAAAGATTTATGACCCATGCTATCCTTTAGAACAGTTTCTTGGGACTTCAGGGATTGTCTCGTTAGCCTAAAAAAATATGGGGGATTTTTATATTTCCACACTTTCAATAAAATTTTTGCAGTAATAAGTAGAAGTTATATGAAATAGTAATGTAGACCACTAATGCCTAGGGCTTAAGACTCTTGAAAAAGTCCATAATCTCATGTATTGCCTCATTCAAATAAGTTTTATCTATTTTGGAGTAAAATTCTCCTCCAATTAAGGTCCCTAAAAAGAAGCTTTTGCACAATTAATTTCCTCCTTAAGACATTTAAGTAAATGCAATAGCATCAAACACAGATGCAGGTACCTGAAGATGGGTTACTTTCTCTCTACATGAGCAATGTTTTCTTATGCATGGGACAGTTTATAAGACCTGGCCCGTATTAGATAATACATCATGCTGGAATATAAATTGCCATTAGCTTTAACTATTTAGTTTTAATATTTCTAATAGCTAATGATTTTATTGCTTATTTCTCTGTGACACATAGCTTTCCTGAGTGATTGTTATTCTAACTACTCTTATAATCTTTACTGGGTTTACCATGCAGTTATTCAGAATGTTACTGAACTTCATTCAGAAACATCTATTGGACTGATGGTAATTTGATGTGATGCATGTTAGGGCTGAGCTGAATCTGTGCTGACTGAAAAATGCAGTTGACTGAAAGTACCACATCAAAATACTTCTAGGTTGATTTGTTATTTTTTGAGGAATGTTGAACAATATTTTCTCTGACAATGGATTCAATAACTGGTTGGTTAAGATAACAGGAATAATAATCATTACAGGTAAAATCATGCTTTTGAAGTAGCACAAAGTTAGGAAAAAAATCTAAAACTTGAAAGTGAGCTCACATGCTTGATCGTACGTAATATTCACAATAGTTTCACTTTCTTCTAAATTCAGTACTTTATTTCTATGCTGAAGTTTTTAAAACCTAGCATTCAAAAAGTCCAACTATACAAGCAGATATCTCTTTACCTTGAGATGAAGAGAAAGGATGAAGCAGTGATGAATTTAAGGCTGAGAACCTGCATCTTACTGACACTATATTGTGCAGTGGCTCTTAAGACAATTAGGGTTCAATTTTGAAGGAAAAGCCATGAGATGGCAGGAAAAATCTGAAGTGCAGTAAGGAAAGAGCTATGATTTTATGGAATTGTACAAATACTTTTATTTCAGTAAGTGATAGCACTTGTGAAAGATGGGAGGATTTGAGGTCAAACTAGAGCTCAAAGGCTGAATTATATCTGTCTTTAAAAACTTTTTAAGAGACCTGAAAACTTGAAAGGCCGTAGAGGGAAACTCCTCAACAGGTGAGTGCAGAAAGCTAAGACACACAGTAAATCATGATCATAATAGGGTAATATGAACTCTATTTAACTTTAGGAAGATAAGTAGTCTGAAAACTAGCAGATTTTAAGTTGACTGGTCCCAGCTGATGGAGAAATAAGTAAGGAAAGTGCAACTCTTAGAGACGATACAGTGTTTCTGTTGATAGTAGAGTCAACGACAAGTCTGTGCCTTACTTTGCTGCATTTCAGGCATTCTGTAGCAATAATCAAATAAAACCAGTCATATAGTAGGGAGTTTTGGAAAAAAAAACCAAAACCAAAACCGAAAAACAAAACAAAAAAACAAACCAAACCCACGTTGTTTTCATTCTGGTATAAATTGCCTGTTTTGAAGACTGTTTTTGAATTCTGCATGCTAGTCTTATAATTCAATCCTGTGGTGTTGGAATCGAAGAATTACAGAAAAATTCAGATTAGAAGGCAGGAGATTATTTACTTTAACCTTCTTTTCAAATCAGGAATAGATTCCAAGTTAGATCAAGGTACTTGTGGACTTGTCCAAATGAGCTTTTAAAATCTCCAAGCATGATCAACTCATCTGGACACCATGTTATTGTTCTTCTCACTGATTTTTTTCCTAAAGTCCAACATGAATTTCCTTTATTGCAGCTTGTTACTCTTGCCTCTTGTCCTTCCACTATGCAGCCCTGAACAGAGCCTGCTCAACTACATTTTTTTCTGAGCTTTCCCTTCTTAGAGATAAACCCAGTTTCTTCAGCCTTTCCTAATATTTCATTTGCTCTAGAGCCCTAATTGCTTTAATGGTTTTCTTTTGGACTTCCTAAGGTCTGACAGTCTCCATATTTGCAAGGGTTTGTTCAACCTTGAGAAAAGAAGGCTTAGGGGACACCTTATCACCATGTTCCTGAATTTAAAGGGTGGCTACAAAGAAGATGGAGACTCCCTTTTTACAAGGAGTCACATGGAAAGGACGAGGGGTAATGGGTACAAATCACTTCTGGGGAGATTCCCATTGGAAGACAAGAGAAAAATTTTTCACTATGAGAACAATCAGCCATTGGAATAATCTCCCCAGGGAAGTGGTGGATTCCCCAACATTGGACACTTTTAAGATTCGTCTGGACAGGGTGCTAGGCCATCTTATCTAATCATTATTTTGCCAAGAAAGGTTGGACTAGATCACCACTGAAGTCCCTTCCAACCCGGTGTTCTATGATTCCATGATAATTGCATGGGGAAGCCAAAATCTGGAGGCAGCATTAGAGATGTAACGTCACCAGTGTTGAGTAGAGGTGACTTATCAGTATTGTCAAGGTGTTTACACATTCTTGCTAGTTCAGCCCGGCATGCAGTCAGCCTTTATTGCTGAAAGGCCACTCTGCTGACCAAACCTTAAACTGTGATTCACCAGGACCCTTAGCTCCTTTTCTGCAAAGCCGTCACTAGCCAGTCTGTTACCAACTTGTACCGGTGCCAGCAGATGCTCTGTCTGAGGAGCAAGACTTGACATTTGTCTTTGCTGAACTTCACAAGATTTCTGTCCAGCCATTCCTACAGTTTTTTGAGATAGCTCTGAATGGCAGCCCTCCTATCCAGAACACCAGCCATTCCCCCCTGTTTAGCTTTGTTCACAGTTCTAATGATGTTGCATTTTGTCTCATGTTCCAGACTGCTGATGAAGACATTAAACTGTCAGTTTCAGTACTGGGCCAAGCATGACACCAATAGCCCACAACCAGTTAAACTTCAAAGCTTCAGTCTCTTCCCCTTGAATTCAGTGGTCAAAGAGTAGTTCTGTGGGGTTTTCATTCGCCTTGTACTCCATCCATCCAAATAATATTTCTTCAATTTTGCTACCAGGTTACTGCCTTACTAAAATCAAGGTAAATGGCACACACTACTTTCCTTTGCCAGTGATTTTATCATAGAAAGAAATTAGGATTATCTAGCAGGATTTGTCATTGCTGGCTATTCCCAGTTACCTTGTCCCTCATAGCTTCCAAGAAGACTTACCTCATAGTTTTTCCTATGACTGGGGTGGGGTTGTATTGTCTGTTACATGTGACAATTTAAAAATGTGAAAAGAAATCTAGTAGATAAAATTGCAGACTGCTCCTGACACAGTTAGAATTATCAGGCTTTACAAAATTATCATCACAGAAACCTAGGAAAATTAAAGAAATAATTTTATACTGGTATAAATGGCAGCACAATATTAACAGTCACCTCACATGACAGAAAATGTCAGTCTCCATAACCAGTTGCCTCCATTACCCTTCTTCAAAACAACCTGAGGAACACCTTTGAAAGTACAATTAGGATAATGAGTAGGGAATCAAAGATCAACAAGAAGAATCATGTATTGCATTTGACCTTTGGCATTTGACATAGGCCTTAATATTGACATTGAGGGGAACCCTGGCAGCATGTACTCAGTTCAGGTGCAGCACATACATTCAGGTACAGTTCCATTTTCTCATTATCCCTTTTTAATATCTTGCTCTTTTCTCCAACATAGGAACCTGACCTGTCCTTCTTAGAAGGCAAGCATCGTAGGGATCAGTATGTAGAAGTATGCCTGAATAGCTGCAGAACAGGAAAGAACATCTTCATTGTTTCTTTAACTGTGATAATCTCCCAAAAGGGCCAGAAACACAACTGGAAACCATGTTTCAGATAGATTACTACCAGTAAATGTGAGCTGGTGTCGTGGTTTAACCCGGCTGGCAACTAAGCACCACGCAGCTGCTCGCTCACTCTCCCCCTCTCTCAGTGGGATGGGGGAGAGAATCGGGAAGAAAATAAAAGGTTAGAGCTGAGGGCTGAGATAAAGACAGTTTAATAAGAGAAAATAATAATAATAGTAATAATGAGAATGGTAACAGAATATACAGAATATACAAAACGAATGATGTACAATGCAATTGCTCACCACCCACCAACCGATGCCCAGTCCGCCCCAAGCCACGATCACTCCCCGAGCCGCGATCAGTTCCTGAGCAGCGAGCAGTGTCCCCGCAAACGACTGACCGACCTACCCCACCCCACCCCCCGAGCATGACATTCTATGGTATGGAGTAGCTCTTTGGACAGTTTGGGTTAGCTGTCCTAGCTGTGCTGTACTCCCAGCTTGTTATGCCCCTGGACGAGCAGGAGAAGCTCAAAAAGTCCTTGAGTAGTCTGAGCACTACTTGGCAACAACTGAAACCATCAGTGTGTTATCAACATTCTTCTGGTACTAAATCCAAAACACAGCACTATGCTAGCTACTATGAAGAAAATTAACTCTATCCCAGCTGAAACCAGGACAGCTGGTATTACAGGTTTTGTTCTGTTTGAAAAGTGTGTCTTTATGTTCTTATGAAGGTGTTGTAGGATTTTTACAGCAACAGCTTGCATAATGATTTTTTAGTCTATGGGTACAATAGCAATGATAATCGATATACTTGCATGCTTCAAAAAACAAACAGGTGCAGATTTTGATGTAGTTCATATCTCTTCAGGTCATTTGTTCTTTAAGAAGTTCTCTCAAAATGCAATGCATTTAAAAATCCCTATTTGTGCAGTACTCTTTACCTTGGGAAGTGGTCTTCATAGTGTGTTGCAATAAATTTCTAAAAGATGCAAAGCCACAACCTGCTTGTCAAATAGATAAAAATGTAGATCATGGCATATCTTAGAATCCAGCATTTTGGTGCAAGAATTAAACAACATTAAAACAGTGATAACACTTAGATATGGCTTTTTCTTCTAGGCTCTCTTGCTAATAATTTTTGACACATCTCATTTTCAAATGTCAGTGACCTTTCCTCTAGCATTAATAGTTTGGACTCCATGACAATCCACATTGAGAAAAAGAGAGCTAACTTTTTTATTCCAGCACAGTTGTCAGTTCCTTTTGGGTCTCATCTTAAATTCTTTAGGCAGAAATCCATGACTTGAGCTTTAGTGTTAAGTACTAACTGGTCACAGATATAGCACTCAGACTTTGTTTTCATTACTTCCAGAAAAACCAAAAGGCAAAAAGCTAAACTTTTGATAGACCACTTTTTTTTTTTTTTTTTTTTCCTTGGCAAAGGAAGGAGAATTTTATAAAAGGAGTAACAGAGTTCTGATTAGAAGAAACACGTAAAACTAGTTTGAACTAAAGCCATATTTGAGCCACCAACAAAAGAAAATCTAATATACGTCTTCCATCTTAAATCAAGTGGTATAGAGAGAGTTAGTAATATCTTCTTAAGTGTGTTCTCTTCAAGGTGTTGATCTTCAGTTACTTATTGTTTTGCTGAAGAATGGTTTCCACAGCTTTTCCCCAGTAGTGGGACTCAGGTCAAAATAATAAAACTTAAAGATACCTGAGTGTTTGTGTCTGTGAGTAGGCCAAGCACCTCATCTTTTCTGGTCAACAATGTGACTAAAGGTTTTGGTTTGGTTGCCTAAACATAAATGTACAATGCCATCTTTAGACCTGTGTCTCCTGTAGGTCCTGTGTTGTATGCACCAGACCCATGCAGACCTTTTGGCTAGCTGTGGCAGTGTGGTCCCCCCCTCCCCTCCAACTCCCCCTCCCTTGACCTCTTTCAGGTGATAACCACCTGTTATGGTGGTGATAGATGTGTCTGGTTGTGAAGAATGCACCCACTGGATGTGTGTCCACCTAAGCACAGTGGTTGGTATGCAAATATGGCTATGAGCCAATTATCTTACCCCCATAAATAGTGAGCAGTCCAAGAGCCCTTTGATCTTCCCTGTATGGCAGCGGGCTGCACACCAGGGTCTCCCGGTGAGCAGGGACGCCTCTCAAGGTTACTCCTCGAGGTTGAGAGACTCCTTACTGCAACAAATTCTTGGTAAGTGGCTAACAGCATGCTAACTCTGAACCCTTAGCTAAGTGATATAAAGGACTGATTGCGCATATATAATCCTTTAGACATAAACCGTTAACCAAGTCTGGGGCTAAGAATGGATCCAGCCACACCTAGACTTCTCTCTGAGGAAGGAGTTTAGAAAGCAAGGGGATCTTTTCTGGATCTCATGACTCAACGGGAGGGTCTTCCTGACAGCTTTGTCTGACCCTGTCCTCTGCGCAGTAAATAACCAAGTGTATCATCTTGCCATTGTATCCTATAAACTATTGTCACATTTACCACTGAACTTTGTTAACTCATTGTTTTACACCAATAAACTCCATTCCTGCCTCCCTCCCACTCCATCTGTGACACTAGCTAAGTCATTTCAAATGACATTAGACCTCTGTGTGAGTGAACTGATCTGTTTAGATCACATGTATACACTTAACTCTATCAAGCATAACACAAATCTGAATTTTCATATTGAGCTGAGTGTTTCCATCTTCAGTTTGAGCAACTCAGGCCTGTCTGAGAGACAAGTTGAAAAACTGGCTTTCTTTGACACAGGACAAAAAATTGCCTGACCATATTGAAGGCTCACTGGGCAAAAAGCAGTTTTGCAGAAAGAGCTGGGGGTTGTGGTGGATTACATGTTGAACATGTATCAGTAGAGTAGCCTTGCGGCAAAAGTGGTCAACCACACACTGGGCTGTATTAGCAAAAATGCTGCCATTAGGTCCAAGGAAGTAATTCTTCCACTCTATTTGGGCACTTGTGATGCCACATCTAGAGTTCTGTGTCCTATTTTGGTCTTTCCAGTGCAAGAAAAACATTGCAAGTGAGCTGCAGCACATAAGGTGTGAGGAGAAGGTGAGAAAGTTCAGTTTGTTCATCTTTGAAAGGAAAAGGCTCAGAAACAGCTATCCTTTTGCCTACCTTTGACTAGAGCATACAAAGATGGATCCTGACTCCCTGGTCATGCACAATGAAGGTGAGGGACAAAAGCTGGAACATGGCCATTTCTGAGTCACCATTAGAAAGGAAAAAAGATAAGTGGTCAAACGAAAAAAGATAAGTGGTCAAACATTAGAAAAGTTTACCCAAAGCAGTTGTGGAGTGTCCATTCTTGGAGAGATTGAAAACTTGTTTGAAAGTCTTCCTGAGCAACCTGATCTAATTAGAGCTTAGACATTCCTTTGAGAAGGAAGTTGGACTAGATATCCTCTGGAGACCCCTTTCAACCCATAGGTTTGTGTGATTCAATTGTTGACTTGATGGTGAAACATGGCAGCTGCTTTTCAGAGAATCATAGACTCATAGAACAACCTAGAATCGTAGAATCATAGAATATTTTGGGTTGGAAGGGAACCCTAGAGGTCATCCAGTCCAACCTATGTTGGAAGAGACCTCAAAAGATCATCTGGTGCGACCTTTTGTAGGAAAGGATGAGATTATCTAGCAACCTGTCCAGTTGCATCCTGAAACCCTCCAGGGATGAGAACTCTACTATGTCCCTGGGGAAGTTGTTCTGGTGATTGATGGTTCTCACAGTAAAAAATTTCTTTCTCACATCAAAATGAAACCTCTCCCAGTGCAACTTGTACCTGCTGTCCGTTGTCTTCTCCATGTGGCTCCTATGAAGAGAGAGAACCTCTGTCCTCTTTGTAGCTGCCCCTTAAGTATTGGAATAATGTGTTGAGGTTCCCTCTGAGCCTTCTGTTCTCCAGGAAGGAGACTTAACTCCTTCATGCTTTCCCCACAGGGCAAGTTCTCTAGCACTTTAATCATCTTTGTGGTCCACATTTTCAAACATCATAACAGTAATTGCACATGCCTATCAAAGATTATGTGATGTTCGGAATTCCAAATGAACAAATGTTCAGTCTTGAGGAGGTCTGAAGTATATAGCTGTTGCTTAGCTTCTAACAGGTCATTGCTTCACCCACTGAAATACTCATCATATCTAAAAAATTACCTATTCTGATATAATCAAAGCAAAGATTATTTATCTTGCTTATCCCCTGTGAGTCAGAGTACTTAGTATTTAATGAACTGAGTGCTTGCTTTCAGCCAATGCAATATCTAAACTACATTACCAAAGGAGCCAGCCTGAATACACTTTATCTTCTATGTCCAAAGGAATAATGCGTAGTTTAGTACCTGCAACTGACCTTTGATGACCATGATTCATTTTGGTTCATGGTACCTGTATGGTTCAACTTTGTTTTGTTATGTTAAGATTTTAAACCTGTCTTTCCCTGCACATTTTATGGCAGAGTATCCTGAATGTTTTCTCGTGGTCTCTTCCAGTACACATTAAAATCAGTTTTAAACCTTCTATTGTCTTTGGTAGGCTTTTGATATGGCCCTGGAAAACAATAATTAGAAAAGTCACATGAACCCCTCACTATATGCAATTGGGTTTCTTTGTGTTACTGTGTCAATGAAGAAAATTAAATTTTCAAAGGTACTTGTGCAACAACAATATGTGCAATAACAATTCAAGCATGAAATAGTATTGGGTCATTGTTGGTGACAGGGCCAAGACAGAAAGCTTTTGCATAGCACTGAGTTTTAAAGAAAATTATACCACTAAAAGGGGAAAAGGAAAGAGATAATGTTTCCAGCTGCCTGAAAGAATTTTTCTAAATCCTGACCCAACACCTAGGGGGAAGAGAAATCTATTAAGTTAACAATATTTAAATTACTTTTGTTACTGAAGAAAAAATATCTTTTAATTCTCTGTCAGGAAAAAAACCACAAGAATCACAAGCAAGCCATGTAAAATAAAAATTCATTTACTCTGTACTGTCACCAAATTCAGTGCAAAAATGCTAATTAGCCTGTTTTGTAACAACATTCATGAAGCATGAAGCTAGTGCTTTCCTCTACATGCCTCTTTTTCAGAACAAGATTTTCAAAAGTAACTTATGGTTATGAACCTATAAAAAAAACATCTCAAAGAAGTTCAGTTCATTCTTGATGGGTGTCTGCATTGCACTCTCTAGATTTTGCCACATTAAAATGTTGTAGCCTGATTGCCAAATACTCATAAACTCAGCATCATTAGTGACTTCTGAGATCATATTTCTCTCTGATGTATAGATAAATCAAAATATTAATTCCCTGAATAAATTATTGTCATATTTTATTTACACTTCCATAATGGAAACCACAGTACTCTTTTGACTTGTTTCTGGTCTAAAATACTATCTTAATTTACAGCAGAACTTTGTGTGGTTTTGTCTTTTGTCTGTGCTTGTTTGACCCACCACAAGACTTTTTAATTTCTACAGTGACTAAATATCTTAATTCTTAAAAATATGGGCTTTATGTCTAACTTTAATTTATTCATCTTTATCTTCCACCCACAGTTCTTCTCTGTTTCTCTTTCTGACAGTGGTTTAAACTTTGTGACCACCTTATTTGCAACTTCTTCCTGCAAACCTGAAGTGCTTTCAGATCCCTCATCTGAAATGGTGTACACTGACTCTGTTGATCTAAACTCAGTATCTGAGAATGTATTGTATGACATTCCTTTCTTGATATGTCAAGGTTTATGTTTGTTCTTTTTGTCATTGGACCACAGTGAACATTCATGTTTGAATGGTTATTGCTGTGATCAGCCTGGCTGCCTTAGAATCTCTGACTTCACATGGATAGAGATCCCACCCAGAAAGTGTGGCTTAATTCTTTGTCACTTATATTTCGTCACCGTAAAATGATTATTGTTGTTTCTTCCTAGTCTACTATGCTATCCAGGTATTACCCTGTAGTGGCTTTTTACTTTCTGCTGACTTTGTCACTGATGATTCTTTATTTTCTAACAAATAGCTGATGACATAGAGTAAGGTAAGAATTGATTATGACATGACATCAGTGAATGTTTTAAATATTTTGAATAATTACATCCTATTTAGAATGACCTTCTGAGACTTGTATGATGCCTGGGTTTTATCTTATTTCATTTGTATTATATGAAGTTTTATCATTCAAATTTATTCATTAAATTTATTTTTGTTATTCAGTTAAATGACTTACAAAAAAAGTAGGTGTACTACATGAATGATGTTATCTATATTAACCCTAAACTTCAAAGTAAACAGAAATCATTTGATAAACTGATATTGTTTGTCAGGTGATATTTGCCTCATATAATTCTTTACTAGGTGCAATTTCAGTCATTCCGTTGTTTAATATAAATAATTTCTAGTCAGCACCTTTCAACTCTGCCCCTCTCATGTCACTTATATATGAATTTTAATAATGTAGCAAAAGAAGAAAAAGGGAACTCCAAGGGAAATTCGGAGTAAAGCAATGGGACCTAGGAATCACAGGTGGTCTTCCTTCTGTGGCTGGTGATACTTAATGTGGAGAAAAACAAAAACAGATTCAAAAGGTATCAGTTTTGAAAATATACACTTTTAACAATAAATTTAAATTATGAAATAGTAATAGAATTAGTAATTGAATTATCCTAGAAAAAGCCTTAAGCTTTTAAAATGAAATTAGAGAAAGAGAAGGAAATGTGATTTCTTTTAAATATTAAAATCTGTCATTGTGACTCGGATGCACTAATACTGCCTAAATTTATCTAAACAGAGACAATCAGGAATGGAAGTCGTTGAAATATTTGTTACTTCTTTTGAAAAACTTGTTTTTGAAATAAAGCAGAAACATTAGAAATGGCTGAACACTATTTAATTGAGAAGACTTAATTGTCTAATTATTTAAATAAACTTTTTAAATGTTTTCTTTTAGGTTAGCATAATGGCATTATGATATATATAATAGTGTAACAAAGTATTAAAGATATTGTATGTTGTTTTAAAAGTTCCTCTTACTGGGTCTTCTTTAAAGTCTTTTTTTCAATTGCTTTAAGTTTTAAAATAAACTCAACACTGTAAGAATAAAAATTGAAATTTTTTTCTACTTTACCCATAGCTATAAAATCATAAAGGTTTTGCTTGGTAGAGGTAATATGTACAGCTTTCACTTTCGTTCCTAGGGATTTCAAAGTTGTATGTCTTAGGGTACTAAAGTCCACAGAGTAACCTCAATCAAATGTTCAGATTGCATGTCTGTCCTCTGAATGGTGGTACTATAAAATCATATAGATTTGGTCAACCTCCAGCTAAAATCTATTTAGACCTGCTGAAAACTTCTGGTGGGATTTCTAAATGCGGTCAGTTTGGAATTAACGATTCACTTACATGAGTTATGCATGAACAACAGGTATTATTTGAAAGATTTTTTTACAATTGCAACAGGCCAAATGTTGCTATCCTTCTCCTATCTGCAACAACTCTTCAGTCGAATGTTAGTTTCCTTTTGTCTGTGCTAGGCTCTTGGTTAAGTGGCAACTGTGAGTTCTCCTTGGCCACTTCCATAAAGAGTTTGCCATGATGTGTTAAACTGCCAGGTTTTGTATTCATGCCAAGCATATCCATGCTCCTTCAAGCCTGCATGCTTATATATTTTGTTCTGATGTGAGGACTCTAGGTGAGGGTTGAAAATGAGGAGCTGGGGAAAGGAAAGGAACAGTAATGTATTGAAGAGCTTTTGCTACTACAAAGTAGTGCATTTTTTTCTTTATTTTATCCAAGAGATACTATTATGGTGAAAAACCATCCTGAAATATAGAGTTTTGTCCTTTTCATTTGTCCCTTTTAGGTTTTAGTCCAAGGTGGTGTTGGCTTTTGGTGGTGTTATTTTTTTTCTCTTTGTTGGAGAGTATTAGTACAAATTTGTGAAGGATTTAGAAATCTGTGAATAGGCTTAATATTTCCTTAGGGAGCCATTTCCTCAACCTGAAAAAAAAAAATGGACACATACTATTTGTGAATACTTTCACCTTCCACAGGTACTCCTCTAACAAATGTTGCTGGGAAACTCTCCTATCACATAACAAAAACTAGTATAGTATTTTCATTTATAGTTCAACTTTTAATACAATCATGGATTTATTCCTAAAAAATACTCTTACTCCTGTACTTCAGCAAACAGATCAGTGTCAAATATCACAAGGATCCAGCCAAATTCCTTTGTTGTCTGTTAAGTCTTTATATTGAAACACTTCCTGCCTGTAATTTGCCCTTTTTTTTTCCTAAAATAATCTCTGAGATCAATCTGTCAGTGCTTGAATCTATCACAGTTTGATTGAGGCTTTCTTTCTCTTTGCTTGCTTTTTGCTGCCATGCCCAAAACACGAAAGTTTGGAACTTTCTTTGACCTGAATATAAATAACAAAGATCGCTGACCTGCAGTCTGCTCTTCTCTCTATCAACATTTAATGGAAAGGGGGGAAGGGAAAGGGAAAATGCATGCTGTTAGCTATTATCTTTACAAATGACTTGCTAGCCTTTTATTTGTCTTCTTATGCTTCAAACACTCAAAGGATATTTTCAGAATTTCACTAGATGAAGGTTCAATCCTGAGATGCCTTGACAAGCTGTATCTTCCTTAAGAGATTTTGACACAATATTAAGCCATAGTTACAAGCCAATACTTGAATGTGGAGCCCTGGGGAAATCTTTCAAAAGTGGAACACAACATTTACAGCAGGAGGCAGGTGTCTGCACCACTGAAGCAAACAACAATATGATATATTTAGTATCAAAAATGGAAGCAAAACTAATCTCTTTACCACTGGGGACAATGGAAGAGGTTGAATGATAAAAAAAGCATCCTTTTCAGCCCTGGAGAATTTTAATTTACTGACAGAATGAAATATAGTCTCATCACGGCAGGTGCAGCAAGTGCCAGGTGCTGTTCACAATATTGTCTTTGAATTTATGTGTTTTCGAAACATTGAGAGGATGTGAAGCAGCTGCACTGGCCATGTGGAGAGAAAGCAAAGAGCTTTTAATTAGCAATAAGAGGGCTGTTAATTTCTTTTAGGAGCCGTCTTTGCTTTGCACTCATATCAGAATCTCAGCAGGAGCTCTGTGCAGCCCCAAACATACAAAGAAAATCAAGTAAGCCATGTGTTACAACAGATTTAAAGCAGAAGTGAAATAAGGTTCTGGCTTTCGGCTAAAGAAGCTCTTGGTAATTTTGATTCTCAAACTGAGAAATGAGATTCATAGATGAGGGACTGCACAAAGATTTTTAAATTTCAGTCAAATTGCTAATCCAAGTGGTGCATAATATAACACTCAGAGATCACAGTACAAAAAAATTTAACAGTTCTGCAATGGGATTACTGCTGAAACCTAATACAGTGGTTGTTTGGACTGAAGTAAATGCTGGAGACCAAACACTGAGGTGCATCAGAGTCTGAGAAATCTTACACAAGACTACATCAGAGACACTACACCACTGGCACAAATAGCAGTATTGGCTTGGACAAAGATTTTAAAGGTTTTTTTAAGTCTGACACCAAGTACTGCCAACGTCCAGTCTCTCTGGACAACATACACATGACTTTCCATTAAACAAAGTCAGAAGAAAGTGTAGACTGTATTGGTTCTGATTCTACCAACCTCAGAAAGAGAAAAAAGTATACTTTTTCCAATGTATCAATTACTTATATACTAAGGGCTTTAAAAAGATATTTTCAGCACTTAAGAGCCACCAGTGACCCACTTGTCCTTATTTTAGAGACTTTCTCAACTGAGTTTGAAAGATTTGAAATCTAAGGGGATGTTTCTCCTGTATGGTGATAAATTTTAAAACTGTACAATATGTTATTGGATGACGAGGTAAATGAGTTACAAATGTGTAAAGAGTCTGATGTAAACCTCACTGAGGTAAGTTAAAAGTTTTCCAGACTTTGTAAATCCAGTTATGCTTAATAGATTCTATTTGCTAACCAAGGCAAAACAGAACAGCACTTACTGTATATAGGAGGTGTTTAATATTTTCTCAGGATCCCATTGTTAAAGAAGATTTATTTATGTGTTTACCTTTATGTTGTTTTAAAGATTATTGCAGTGCAGAAAATTAAACATGTCCATGAGTCTTTACAGGGTGGGGAAATAATTATTAAATTCATGCAAATAAGAATGGTATATTAGGTCAGGACTGCAGTTTTTAATTTAATCTTTCATTACACAGGAGCAATTAGCATACTTAATTTATGGTGACACAAATAATTAAATGGAGAACAACTGATAATGTATCATGTCCCTATGGATAGCCTTTCAAGATATGACAGGAGTCTTGTAAATGACTTTGTCGTGTCAAATGTTCGTCTATCTTTACAATCTTACCTATCATATTATAGTAATGTGCTATTTAGATTTAGTTTATTTTGTCATACCAGAAAATAATAAGTATTTTCATGTATTGATTTTACAACTGTATCAAAGACATATAAGGACAAATAAATCAGGGTTAATTAGCCTGCCTTCTGATGCAACGCAGGTTTTGTCATTAGTGAAGTTGAACAGAGGGATACATTAGCCACTACACATTTTTGTATTGTCATGAGACAGTATACAAAATCTGATATATATTTATAAGTGGAACAAATGATTTAGAGATAGATTTAACAATCCTGGTTTATTTCATTTCATAAGTAGGATAGAGAGGAAGGATGGCAGGGTTAGGTTAACAGTTGGGCTTGATGATCTTAAAGGCCTTTTCCAACCTAAACGATTCTGTGATTCTATGATTCTATGATCTACCATTAGATATGTAATAAAATACCTATTTTGAGATCTGTTCTGAACAAGAATGTGCTATGGCTTTTTTCTAAGATGCTAGTTTAAGATGTTCTAAGAATGCTTATCTAAGACATTGCTATGTTCAGGATATTGTTCTTTGTTGGTGCAGGAAGAATTTCCATCATGTCTAGTAGAAACCAATAGAGAGATTCAGGAGAGCCTACTTTGTTTACAATACTCTGTAACTTGCCAATAGTAAAGATGCTTTATTCATTTGCTGCCAGATGCATTATTTTGTGCATTTATTCCACAAATATAATGTCATATTCCCACTGAAGAGAGGAGAACCTTCTGAAGATCGAAAACAGGGAGAGGAATTGAGCATCTACTTACTGGGGAAGAACTGTGAACGTGAGCAGAGACAGGAAGCACACTGAAAAATCTGAATTAATGTGATCATCTGTAACTTCAGACAACAATGCTGATATAAACCAAGGAGCCGAACAAAAGTAGAACTATATCAAGTGTTCCTTATTCAGGAAGATATTCACATTACTATGAAGCAAATAGGACAGACAAAAGCAGATGTTATTGTGAAACCAATAACTTCATCATTGTATGGTTATTCATAACAACTGCTTTGTTAAACCAAGTTATATGTTGAAACCATGGACCTGCTGAAGTATTATTTTTTAAACAATGCTGTTTATTGTTTAAATATTTCAATTTCACAGGTAAGGAAGGTAACTGATTATAATATTGACACTTTATTGCTGAGTTGTATCATTCAGCTTTGCAACTTCTGTGATGTCCTGACAGACAAAATTATGAGACTGTCTCATTAGGACTTCAAGAAAAAAAAAATCATATTTGATTTTTGGTTTAGTTGCTGAATTACTATAACAGTATGCAATAGGAACTATATAGTGATAACTCATATGAATTCTGTGTCACATTATGAACGGTGGTAGTTGTTCTAGGACTCATAAGAAAAATGGGAATTCACCCGACAAACATCATCAGGCAAGACTAAATACACAAATTGTTGGTTAGGCTCTGAAAAATAGCATCAGTAGTCTTTATAAAAATTCAGAAGTGCCAAAGAGTATTTTTGCAGTAGTCTGTTCTTTAAAAGCCAAAAGTGTTAATAAAAATGACAATTAAAAAATTCTTCTGAAATGACTACCATAAAAATACATTCCACCATTTCTTTCTGCCTTGTCCTCTCATTGTCAATCCATTGTGAAGTCTCCAAGAATACTTAGTACTTCATGTTGGAAGTCTCAACGTCATCATCTGATGCATCTTGTCCCAAGGAAGTAATTCCCTTTTTTTTTTTTCTAATTTTTTCCTACAAAATGGAAGAATCTCTGAGATAGGAGGATGCATTCACACCATGAAGAATCACTGAAAAACAAGGAAGAAATATTGTTTATGAATTCCTTGAACTGTCTTATGAAGAAGCAAGGACAGATAATGGGCTGCAGATGTCAGTACAGCTGGATCGGAGAGCTGTACATGTCCCCATAAAAACCAAGAAAATACCTTCTGCACTGTAGTTGATGATTAAGGCAGACGTTGAAAATCTTGTTGAAGAAGTGGTCTCAAGGAAATCTCTTAAACAAAGTGATGTAAAATAAATTTACTATTAATAGCCTGCTAATTGCCTGAATAGTAGTATGAGAATTTGTAGAGCTTGGAAGTGTATTATGAGCATTTGGACAGCAGGGCTATGCAGTGCCTGAAATCCACCAGTTGTTTCCCACTCTTGCTCAGGAAGAGACTCTGAAAAACTCAGTTTTGTCTATTTGTATTAGGAGTTAATTATTAAGAAAGGGTCTACAATTATGAAGGCCTCCATGTTCACAGAGAAAGAAATTGAGTACGATGCCTCCAATTTGGATTTTCTGTTACAATTAGAATTACCCAGTGCTTCAAGAATATTGCATTTCCAAAATTCCAGCTTTTGTACTGTATTTTGATAATATCCTCATTATGAATTTTCTTGTTTATTTTAAAAATTATTAATTTCCATGACAGTTTTATTTCACTAAAAATCCTCTTTCTTCTTTTTGACAAGTTCCACAGGAATGGACTTGCTAACATATAGAATATCAAAGAATTACTAAAGCAAGTTCCCATGATTATTAGTTCTAATCTATGGAAGTCTTCGCTGCTCACTGTGTTGCATTAATATAAACATTGATGCCATTCACACTCATGCATGGTAAGACTTAATATAAGAATGAATCATCTACGTTTTTCTAGTCTTAAATGTTAACAATATTTGAACAGATATATGCATAAAATACCAGTGATTTCTATTGTTACTGAAATCAGTGCATGCTATATCTATATTTTTTCTACTTTTTTTCAAAATGTCTGAAAACAATCCAGAGATTTATTCATATTCCAATACAGAGAGGTAGAAGTTTATGCTAAGTGCTTATGGTTATGTACTTGTTTAGAAATCAGTTAAATCCATTCTCAGAGACAACACACTGATTCAGAACTGATTTTCCATGTTACAGATCACTCAGTTCTGCTGCTGGCTGAATCCTTCATGTTAACATCCTTCTTTGACTTGTTACTTCAGGCTGATCATACTAAATGAATTACTGAGTTTAACATCTGCATATGTTTCCAATATGTGGTCATGTGATCATGACTTGTCGTCTCAAAACTGGTGTCTGTAATGGGGAAATCACATTGTGACTACAGAAGGAAGTCACATTGTTACTTTGCTAGGTGAAGCACATCCAACATATTTGGTAGGAATGGTGACTAAATAATAAACATTTTCATGTTCTCCATCTCTCAGCACATCACTCCCTGTCAAATTAATGGATATATATTCAACAAACTGCTTATGACACAGTATCTCAGAACATACCCTGATCACCTCTACTCTGATAATACTGTGATATGTTTTTATTATATTTTTTTTTAATTTTTAATTTTTATCATCTCCTTGTGCTCCTTTATATCACAAGAACTTGCATTTGCCAGAAGCTATGAAACCGGATCAAAGTGAGATCCTTCAACAAATGTCAGTGTCTCTAGGTCTTTTTTAGAAGGTGGAGACGGCCAAGATTAGCATCTTCACTCTCTCTGTCTGAAAAATTAATTTCTAAGCATACAGGTCCTCATTATTGCACTAAGTAGGAAGAATTATTAGATTTGGAGGTTGGGGTGATATTCAATCAATGTAGGCCTATCATTAACTTATGTCTTTGTATTATGGTCATGTATTCCCTCGCCCTGCCCGCGCGAACTGCCTGCGCAGTTCCTCTCTCTCATGCACTGTTCCTCTCTCTATTCATGTACTGACATCCAGGCAAATGGAGACCCAGGTTTCTATGTTTTGTTATTCATGCTGCCTGCAAAAAAGAGGTTATACTCACGTACTGACTGCTGCCGTTCTGTGTATTCTACTCAGAAATGCAAAGTCACCACAGGCTCAATTTAATAAATGGAAGGATGGCCAAGAGAGATGGTACAAGCGTGTGGCAATTACTGCTTCAATATGTTGTGGTTTAACCCGATTGGCAACTAAGCACCACGCAGCTGCTCGCTCACTCCCCCCCTCTCTCAGTGGGATGGGGGAGAGAATCGGGAAGAAAATAAAAGATTAGAGCCGAAGGCTGAGATAAAGACAGTTTATTAAGAGAAAATAATAATAATAGTAATAATGAGAATGGTAACAGAATATACAGAATATACAAAACGAATGATGCACAATGCAATTGCTCACCACCCACCGACCAATGCCCAGCCCGTCCCGAGCTGCGATCGCTCCCTGAGCAGTCTCCCCGCAAACGACCGACCGACTAACTCCCCCTGAGCATGATATTCTATGGTATGGAATAGCTCTTTGGACAGTTTGGGTTAGCTGTCCTAGCTGTGCTGTACTCCCAGCTTGTTATGCACCTGGCCGAGCAGGAGAAGCTCAAAAAGTCCTTGAGTAGTCTGAGCACTACTTGGCAACAACTAAAAACATCAGTGTGTTATCAACATTCTTCTGATACTAAATCCAAAACACAGCACTATGCTAGCTACTATGAAGAAAATTAACTCTATCCCAGCCAAAACCAGGACAAACATCACAACTGTGCAGTCACCTACTGACCTAATGGCAGTTGTGCATAACCAGCAGCTAGTCCTAATGAAGAGGTTATACAAATATTGATATTATTTCTATATATCCATAACCCATATACATTTCTTACTATTAAATGGACATACTACCTGCGTGCTGATACTGAAATACATTTATTATAAGGCTAGCTGTTAAAAGTCTATTATTGTAATTCTCTGTGGCTCAGTTAATTTCAGTTATTTTAGCTCAAGCTGCAATAATCTAAGACAGAGGTGAAATTCAGGTCAGAGAATTCTGAGTGAACGGTAAAAAATCATGTACCATTCACTTTACAATTAACACATCTTCCCTTGAGTTGGAAGAGATAAGTTAGCTGTGACTCTTTGGACAGAAATCATTGGCCTATTTAATAGTGTGAGATGAACTGGAACCACTTGTTGTTCTTGTTTTGTTTTTTAACCTTGTTCTATTTGATTTATGCCTATAGCATCATGCACTTTAGTTTAATTCAGTCTTCTGGTAGTTTCATGCTCTGATTTCTGTTTTTAAGCTCCATCTCGAAAGAATTAATGTTAAAGGTTTCCATGGGGGGTGGCAGGGGAAAATAAGAGCTTAATTCCTTCAGGCTATGGAGGAACAGTGCTGCTTTTTTGTCTTTCCTTGCTTAACATATCCTTTGTATGCCTTTGAGTGTGAGCTTACAGACATTCTTTTTAACTTGGAACTTAATGTGGTATATGAATTATTTAGAAGTAAATACTTCTATTGTGAAGAAAAGTGAAGAGACTCTGTGACCTACTCTGGTAGCAACAATGGTTTATGCTTTTAAGAATAACACTGCCAATCATTTGTGCTGAAGCATGTAAAAATTAATACAAACCTTAAATGCATCTATAGAATGGCTAAAGGACAGAAGGACCTGGACCAAAAGTGAGCAAAAGGATTTGTAATGGTTTAGTCATTTAAGCTAGCTACTATACACTGTTTCCTCCTCATTACACACTCACAAGGGCTATTTCATTACCTTCTGTTTGTTTTACAGCTCTCTCTAGAACTTTCACGAAGATTATCCTAAATCACCCACTATACTACCATGAAGGAAAAAATAGCTTAAATCCCAGCAGTTTAAATATACTGGACAGACAGAATAGATGAGGTAGCAGAAAGAAGCAATAAAAAGATGGTTTACAAAGACTTCATAATCATGTCACAGTCTACATCACTTGATACACAGAAGGATTAGATATCTTCTTGTGGGTCACCGGAAAGAACTGGAAGTGAAACTTAAGTGATAGAATTTATTTTTAAATTTGCATACTAGATCTGTGATGCTTTACCCATGGGTCTTGTGCTGCATATTTCTTGTGACCAAGTGCTGTTTCCATCTTCTATTACTTTTATAGCCAGCAATGGAAGGAATTTCTCTCACAGGGGATGCTGGGTAAAACAAATTTCCAGCTTTGGAAGGCAGTCAACTAGCAGGTGCTACAATATCCATCATGAGGTTACACTGACCACAGAAGTATCCACTTCTTTCCCATCTATTCAATCAATTTTTTCATAGAATCATAGAATGGTTTGGGTTGGAAGGGACCGCTAGAGGTCATCTAGTCCAACCTCCCTGCAGTGAGCAGGGACACCGCTAACTAGATCAGGTTGCTCAGAGCCCTGTCCAATTTGGCCTTGAATGCTTCCAGGGATGGGGCCTCCACTACCTCTCTGGGAAACCTGTTCCAGTGTTTCGTCATCCTCATTGTAAAGAATTTCTTCCTTATATCCAGTCTAAATGTACCCTGCTTCAGTTTAAAACCATTACACCTTGTCCTGACACAGCTGGCCCTACTAAAATGATTGTCCCTATCTTTTCTATAGGCCCCCTTTAAGTATTGAAAGGCCGTAATCAGGTCTCCCTGCAGCCTTCTCTTCTCCAGGCTGAACAAGCCCAACTCTCTCAGTCTGTCCTCGTAGGAGAGGTCCTCTAGTCCTTGGATCATTTTTGTGGCCCTCCTCTGGACCCGCTCCAACACTTCCATGTCCTTCTTGTGCTGAGGGCTCCAGAGCTGGACGCAATACTCCAGGTGAGGTCTCACCAGAGCAGAGTAGAAGGGCAGAATCACCTCCCTCGACCTGCTGGACACGCTTCTCTTGATGCAGCCCAGGGTACAGTTGGCCTTCTGGGCTGCCAGCGCACATTGCTGGCTCATGTCCAGCTTTTCATCCATCAGTACCCCCAAGTCCCTCTTGGCAGGGCTGCTCTCAGTCCTTTCTTCCCCCAGCTTGTATTGATACCAGGGGTTACCCATTGGCTCTTTCCACTTTAGTTTTAGTAGATGACACAATTAAATTTATTTCATATTTCATACAGTGCACATGACATAGCCCTCTATTAGTCTATTACAGATATTCTAGGCTTAAAGTGAATAGAAAATGCAAACTAATTCAGAACAATGAATGAAGGGGTATACACCTTTCACTTCTAAGTCAATGATCTGAGATCAGACCAACACAGTGGAAACTGATAGATAGTATTTTCTGGCAGAGACAATTAATGTGGTAACTCAGCCCCAGAAATGGCTCATCTTCATTCCTTTGACATTCCCTGGCACTGCTGATGTGGAAATGAAAAGTGACTAAAATTGCTGAAATGTGGAGAATGGGCTAATAAGCAGTTAGTTTTAATATTTAATGCTGGTACTTAACAAACTAGGAAAACGTAACTTACTAATATCACTAAAACTGAAACTTTTAATTTGCATCCTATTTTTCATGCATACAAAAATTTGGGAAATACTAGAGAGTAACTTAAAATATTTTCACACTACAAAATTTGCTTATACAACCTAAAGCCCTGCAGTTTCTCAGAAGGTGCAATTTAACTTGCCCTGACTAGAAACTTCTTTTGTGCATGTTCATCCTTTTCAAGAATGATCTGTTTCCTTATAAGATTTCATATTTCCATACCCATGTTATATTTCAGAAAGCTTAAGGAGATGGAGGAGTATGAGAGAAACCATTCTCTCTTTTTTTTTTCTTTTCACATAGCTTCCTTGAGTTTTTGTCTACCCCCAAAGACAAGACCCAGTCTGAGAAATAACAATAGAAATATTAAGGGATGCCTGTGTCACGTTTCTGAGTCATACAAAAATATCTCAGATAACAAAACCACAAAACCAAAGACTTTGATAAGCTTTCCTCAAAGTACATTCCCTGCAATAGAACAAAGCTTTCATGTCCTTGCCTTTATCCTGGTCTTTTCACTCCTTAATATATATTTTTTTAATATCTTTTTTTATGTCCTAAATCAAACATTTCTCAAAATTAGGCACTAATCCTCTAAGAAGTTTTCCAGCTTTCCAGCTTTCCAAGGAGAAACTTTTTTACAGAGTGGACCACTGAAGTAATTGGGCATTACCCAAGTGTGTAGCCAACAAGAAATTGGCTATAATCTATTCAAATATTATTTTGGCTTAAAATGTTCTCTCATGAACTGTAAAATACTTATATATCTTCTCTCTTCCTCCATGTGAAAACTAATACTCTGAATTGTATAAGAAGGATGGCTCTCCTTCAGTCTGTAAAGAAATAAGTTAAAGGTGGTAAATAATATTTATTAACATAAGGCTTATTGACCATTAAAGGATTCGGAACACTTAATTCAGGAACTTTCATAAATTACTAGTTTAACTAGCTACTGTACATCTTCTGAGCTACAGAAACTGATTATGTAAGAGATCTTAGTCTGCAGCAAAACCAAGGTGAAATAAATTAATTTATACCTCAGTGACAGAAGTTTAAATTAGAACATTTTACCTCAAGTCTATATGGGCTAAGAGTATGAATGTTTGCCTATTATTTTGGCTCTGATGACACACAGTAACTTGATGAGCTGCAAACACTTCCATCTGAGCCCTAAGTCAAACTAATATTTGTGGAGTGGACCTGAAGGACCAGTTCAGTTTCCAATGAGGTTCATGGGCCCTTGAAATGGATCCAATAAAAAAAGCAAAGTTGAATACAATTATATCAAATAAAATAATTTCAGATGTTTAGATGCCTTATTTACAGTATCATACAACAATGGTGGGAATGAAAAAATGAATTTATATAACTAATATTTCTTTTTAAAATTGTGACAAACCATAAAAAATCAAAATTAAAAAATTGTTTCTTAAATTTAATATCCTTTTTTGCTAGCTATTCATATGCATGCCTGAGGCTATAATTAGCTTGAACAGTCCCACATGTATGCTGCGTTCACTCATCCAGCACTAATACCCCTTTATTTACCAAACATATAACATATTTTTAGACAAATGTTTCACATACATGCATTTTCCTAATATATAAGTATGCATGCATATATGCATATATATATATGCACATTGTTTTATACATATATAAATATACAAATATATAAACCTTTATATTTATATATATATAAATTATTTCTCTTTGGAAACTAAATATTGGTTTTTATTGTTATGTAATACAAACAGATCAACACTTCATAATGTAAGACCTATCTGCTGAATACAGTAGTGCAGTTTGCTGCTAAGTTAGACTTACCATATGAAAGTTAGACTTACCATGTGGTCTGTACTAGATTCAAGGATGAGTAAACAAATCTGGGAATAGCTCTGCAATAAAGAATAAGAAGTGAAATAGAAATCCGTAAGTTATATGAGCTAAATCTTAAGAGATCTCCTTAGACTACACTTGTTACTGGTACCAAGAAATAAGAAGATGATTCTTGGCACTAGGTGATTCTTCTTGTCTATTTTAGATATCTATCTTAAAATAACATGAATCACCCTCTTGAAGCATCTATTTCTCTTTGTAGGATTCTCAGTTGACTAGCTCAGTAGTAGATGTCTAACCTGAGACTGGTACAGGTGTGTATCAATGTATGTTACGTTGCAGCACCCCTAAGCATTCCTCCTTCTTGGAAAAGTCCTCAGGTGGGATCCAGCTCCAGAGCAGCTCACCTGGACATATGGATTCATAGATAAAATCAGGTCAACACAGTCAAGGGAAAATTCCATTTACCTTGAAGGATCAGTTCAGGTCAGGCAATGCTATAGCTGTTCAGTTGCTTGAACATAGGTTGTTCGTGCCTTTTGAATTGACCAATTATACTCCTGCCAGCCAAATAAAAAAAGACACATATATCCTCTGAAACTTGTATCATATCTGCCAGTCTCACTCAGGAATTTAGGACACCATAAGGCATCCTAAATGATACTACAAACCTAAGTTTAAGGAAATTATTTTAAATCCCTTGTGGCTTATCAGATGAATCATGGCCCATGCTTCATTGACTGCATTGTTTAGAGATCATCACTGAATGTGAATAAGACTTAAATATGGATATCTACACCTAGATACCTCAATAAAAGTGTCTGGGGCTGGATCAAAAAAATGCCTAAAATAATTGTTGAGTATTACCTGAAATGAGATAAGGTATGCACAAAATCCATATGTGTTGACAGATAGATCTTATGTCCTATGAATTCCTGAGTACTTTTAACTGAATTGAGTTATACCTTCAGTCTCAAACTGAAATTCGACTCTCATGTAATTTTCATCAGATGCAAAACCAATATGGCCATCTTTAATAAATAGCTACAGATTTGTCTTCTCTGACACAATAGAGTCAGGCTGAAATCAGAATTAAGATTAAATGCCTTCCATGAAACTTAAACAGGTTATTCTCTTTGATTTGGAAATTTGATTGATATTCCATTCTGTTAATTTATAGAGACATCCTAGTAACTAATATATGTGTGATACACTTCTAAAGTTAATGGTTTTTCCTGAGAAAATACTTTAAATCCTGCAGTGCAGATTGAAGACCAATCAAAAAAATTGATCCTCCTTGTATGTGATAAAGTAATGTTTTCTAGGAAGTTCAGAGCCAAAAGTGAGCTTAAAGTGACAGGTATAAAATTCCAGAAGTAGGCAGTTCTCCAACAGAAGTATATACAATAATTGCTCAAATTGCCCAAAGATATTTTGTTAGTGTAATCTGTTTATATATTCCCTCTTTCTAATATTTACACTGACAAGACCTTCAGAGATGTGTCTAATTATTCTCTGTGGAAATAATCAAGATAATGAATATACGTATTTGAAAATATGCAAAAACACATTGAAAAATGATTCACTAATAACTCTATCCCGATTTTACACATAAATAATGTATAATAGACCCAGTTCTGCCTACTTTGAAATCTATGAGCATTTTTCCATTAAATTCAATAGAAACAGCACCAGGTCCAATATGAATATTTGAGTAATATGATGAAAGATAAACTATAAGTATACTTTAGAATGAAGAATATACTGTATGGTATTTCTGAAAGAGAAAAGGGGGGAAAAAAAGAAAGACTACTTAATCTACTTTCTTACTCTAATATTCCCTTTTTCCATGTTAGCAGTATTGGTCTCGATTTGCTTTTTACATTAAGGCTGCAAGCTATTTTCAGCTTCTGAAAACTTAAAAGTAAATGAATGACAGATTTTTTAGAATTAAGTTTTATTGAATTAATCTAATTGCTTTCTTGAAGCCAGAAGAAATGTGGAATTCATTTTACTCACTGACCATGCTAGGCTCAACACATACTCTCTTTCTGTGCACAAAGAGACTTAAGGAAGGACATCTATCAAGTCCCTCTGATTTCAAAAGTAATATAGATACAGTATGTTAGTTTTGAATACGCCATAATGTGGCACTCTGCTAGATGGGAACAAACTTTTTAGTAGAGCTTGTTGCAATAGGACAAGGGGCAATGGTTTTAAACTAAAAAAGCGTAGATTTGGACTGGATATAAGGAAGAAATTTTTTGCAGTGAGGGTGGTGAAACACTGGAACAAGTTGTCCAGAGATGTGGGAGATGCGCCACACCAGGAAACATTCATGGTCAGATTGGATGGGGCTCTGGGCAGCATGATGCAGTTAAAGGTGTCCCTGCTCACTGCAGGGGGGTTGGACTAGATGATCTTTGGAGGTGCCTGCCAACCGAAACTGTTCTATAATTCTATGTCTATTTCAACATCTTTTCTCTCTCTGTTTGACCTTTTGCTCCATATTTTCTCTGGGTAGGGGGTACATATTTTTCAAATTCAAAAGTTGGCTTCTATAGCTTCTTCTTCATCTCCCATGCTTGTTTCCTGTTAAGTCTTTAGTATGCTTTCTTTTTCTTACTGTCATAGTCTTTTTTCTGCATTTAGTTATGCAACTGGAATGGCTTTTCACCTATTACAAAGATTGATCATATATTTCTCATATGTCCTAATAGCTTGGGTGATCTTATATTTTAAAGTAATTTTTCTAAAATTTATTAGCAGGATTGAGTAATGGGGACACTGATGACAAAGATTGGATTCTTACTGATGCAAAGCAATCATACAGTTATCCTTCTTGCCAACATTGTATCTTTTAAAGAAACACACAGGCCCTGAACACACAGCTTACCTTTACAGCTCCATTGCTCTTTAGCAATATGTGTGTACATTTAGTATTGGAAAAGAACAGAACTTTGACCTTATTTCAAGTTTCTTTTGTCTTTGGTATAAGCATACAAGTGAGAAAGTATTCACTACTTAAGCTGCATAATTAATGAGCAGGAGTCAATTCACTCTCTGTTCATGGAAGTAAATCCACTCCATGTCTGCTGGAGTGCTGAGATATGCCAAGAAAAACATCCTCGCTCCCAGCAGGAACACAGCTTAAAAAGCCCGTCTGGTCCTGATCTTTCTCATTCTCCTTCTCTCAGACAGGTGTACACAAAAGCATATACGAACATACACATATTAGGCAACCATACTTGTTTGTTCTTTTTCAAAGTAGCATGGATTTTTCCCTTACTGCGTCAAATATTTTATGGCATTCTGGTAACTAATGAACATTTATGGATTTTCTGCACACCTGCATTGTAAATATGATGGTAATCTAGAACTTCTAAAACTTTTTAAAAAATCATAAGAAACCCTAATTATTATAATTAGTGTCTCCGTATTCTGGTAGGAAATCAAGTCTCCAGTTTTATACCAAGGATCACAGTACACAAAACTTTTTAAAAAATACTTTTTCATTGCTTATATGGACATGAACGCTTGAAAATTACACCTTTTAATTCTTGTAGTTGCCAACTTTAAATGTTATTTGTAGAATAGTCTGCTATACTTTCAGGGTGAATTTCATGGTCAAAGTAATGATGAAAAAAACCCCAAACAGTAGAAGATAATATGGTGTCTTTTTCTTCCTTCAGATGTTGTTACTGTTCCAGTGCTTCAAATCAAATTGTGCGGTGACTGCTTATGGTACTATCAGTGTAAAAAGCCCTATGAGTTTTCTCTTTGTATTTACTAAGTGTTTGAGGGAACTGACTGACATTTAATTATATATACATTCTTGTCACACTATTTAAACTAATATAATGGCTTGTTTACAGAAATATTTAATACAGCTTTTTCCCATATTGTATTTCGATCTATCTTTTTTTGTACTTCATATAAACAGTGCAAGCGTTTGGCTCTTGAATTAGCAAATCTGATGAGTTTCCTTTTTACAAAGTAACCAGCACACAGATGGAATCCTCACCATTCCTTTTGCAAAGTTATAGGTGTGCTGTATGTCCTTAGGATATCATTGACAATAGTAAAAAAAAAAAAAAAAAATTAAAATCTATTGTGTATATCCTTCTCTGCTGTCTTGATTTCAGCTTTCACTGGATCACAGGCAGAAAGCACTACTTGGCATCCTCTTTTTACTTATTATCTGTAATAGCACTGTAGATACAAAATGACAAGGAAACAAAGAAAGAATTGCCATGATTACACTATTCATAACTTCAGCAGCATCTATAAACTTCATAATATTTGTTGTCTAAACCCATTTCAAGTTAGTTAGTTTGTTTGTGCATTTTGGGTTTGGTTTTTTTTTTTTTTCCTTACCCTTCATTCCTCATTGTCGGTTGGTTTTTTTTTTTTATTTCTACCTTTCTCTCTTTTCTACCTAGTTTTACTTATTTACTTTGTCTTAGGTTTTATTTTTCTGCCTTCTCTACTTCTATATCTATTTTGTATTTTTTCTGTCATCTCTTGCCCTTGTTAATGCAACCTTGTCCATTCCACCTTGCTCAACATATCCATTCTGTACAGAGGTTTTTTCATATTTCTCTAGTGCCTTCCTCTTATTTTTTTGTATAAAACTAAAACTTTTCTTCAGTGCATGTAGGATATGCAGAAACTGCTGATTCATTCTGTTCTTTTTTCTTTTGCCTTGGTAGAACTGGTTTCCTCTTTGGTTTCCTTCACTCAGTGTTCTCTCTATGTATTTTTCTAGTTAACAACTGTGACTAGACAAGTAGACTACTTGATTAGGTTCTGCTGTCCTCTTGGGGCTTTTTGAGATTCAGTATGAAGGTTCCAAAGTTTGTTCCACAGTTGTCTGTCAGCCCAAATTGCTAGTCATGTTTCAATCACAGATTGATTTGGAAGCCTTGAATTCAATTAAAATGAGCACATGTGCAACAATGTAGTAGTCTCTGCACTTTGTCCAGAAATTGACTCTTTAGGTGGGATTCAGTTGCCTAAACATGGGACTTGAGAGCTAGCTGGAGTTTCCGATAGTACTCTATCTTGACAGAGGCTATTCCACAAGGGTACAGGTCTCTTATAGACTATGTTATGAATTCAGATAACGCTGTCCAGACACCTACAGAACAAGTGTCTATGCATGAGCAGTGTCCAGACTCCTCAGTAGTAAATGGAAATTTAGTCAATATTGTTGATGGAGACAAGCAAGCTATTCAAGTTGTCCAAATGTAGAGACTTAAAATTCTCAGCTGAACAGTTCTCTTGATCCCGCAGACCATATTGCTTGGGGGCTCCAGCTCTGCAGTGCCACAGAGTTTCAGCTGTACCAGTCTGCATGGTTGGAGGCATGCTAATTTCCAGAGCTTTGGTATTGTTGGTAATGAGTTACAAACCAGCATCTAAACTCTCTATGACTCTGAATGTAAGTTCCTTTCCTGCTTTTTTTTGCCTTCCTAAAAACTGAAGTACTCTGTACCAATGATCCTGAAGACTTTATATATAAAGATACCTGCCCAAAATAACAGGGGTTTACCTAATATATGTCAGTTGTCACAGGTTTGGGTGCAAAAACGCACTTAGATCTAGTTCTGTTGTACACACTAATTATACCATCTCTTTGATCTAGACAAAGTATTTCTGATAAAGCTTGAGTGTGAATAGTTTCCCTGCTTTAAGGTGGTAACTGTGTAACAGTAGTTTTGATAAGATGACTGCACATCTTTCCGTCCATTTGAGCCTTCCCTGTTTGTTGACCTTCTAAGTCTATTTAATCTCTTTCACTCTCTTCTCTACCTGTGGAGAAATACTTGTATGATTTTGTACATAATTTGTTGATTTATTGTAATGTATGTATGTGTGTATGTGGGTGCTCTGTGTCACCTATCTCTCTTTGAAGTCGTTGAGAAAGGAATGATAAAAAAAAAGTTATTTTTATTTTTAAACTAATAAGGATCATAGTCACTCTTTACCTTGTATCTTCTTGATGTTAAATTCTCCAGGTCCAGCTTCTGCACAGAAAACATGTGAAACTGATTTCCAGTACAGTTATTGTGATACTGTGTAATTGCTTTGAGAGGATGCAGTCATGAATCTTTGAACCATTCTTCAGCCTGCAAGTTAATATCAAGTTGTGGAATCAAATTTAACAATTGGCTAAACTAATCAGCTGTGCAATTAAATTTTAAATCAAAAATTTCAAAATGTGTGGTTTTGCTGTAGACATCAGAGGTGTGAATTCACAACAATCCAGTATTTAGCTACAGAAATGAAGGGCAATGTATGCTGGTTCTTGTTTTCCTCCGCAACTTTAGCATCTGTGATTATTGAGACAACAAAAGAAAAAGAAGAGGTAGAGAAAAAAAAAAAAACCACCCAAAAAAATTCCTCCTTCCTGTCAGTGAGAACAGTTTACATTTCAAGAGAGCCTTCTTTCTTACTTGTGTATGAAAGGACTCTGAAAGAATGTACTATCAAGACAGAATGTACTATCAAGATGTGATTTAAACAACTGACAATCAGGCAGATTGAGATGGGTTTTGTTGTGTGATTTTTATCATAAGGAATTTTAAGTAACTAATAGATTTTTCTGCAGTTGATTATGGCAAAGCTCTCTACTTTTTTTTTTTTTTTTTAGCTTTGCATATGGCAAAAGCCTTGAAGGAGAAATGAGACAAAGATTGGGTTTGATATGAGTAAGAGAATAAATATAGTGTATCTTTATATGGCAATGTGAACATTTTCCATATAATTGGAAAAAAAAAAAGAAAAAAAAAGAAGTCTTTGTAACGTATACAAAGATCTAAATAATATTTTTATGGAAATAAAATGGTAAATAAGTTAAACAAATGTTGCAAAGACAGAAAACTTCAACAGGAAGATCTATGGATAAATTTTTTTCTTTGCATCCTTAGTGAAAAAATATGCCAGCTTAATTATGCCAAATTTGAGAATAAGTGGATTGGCAAGAGGTTAACTGTAAAAACTGAGACAGCATATCAGGATAGGAGTAATGCAGTGATTTTTTAAATGGGGAACTGCACAATCTAATTGTGCAATGTAGGGAATACAATCACGAATACTAAGAGCTAAGAGGTTAAATCATAGCCTGGATTATAATGTCTTGAAGGAGCATAAATAAATAAATGAATACCATGTAGACAAGAGCCAGGTTTCTCATGAGGCAGAGAACGCATGACACATGATAAAAGATAACATATCACCCAAATATTCCCTAGCACATTTCGGGTTATTTAAGAATTTGGTACTTATAACTGAGAACTACTGAACAATGAGGGAAGGAGGGGAAGGAGTGGGAGGCAATTATGTCTACATGCAGGAGTCACTCTTAAAGAAGATGTTTGTATCTCTTCACAGAACTGTCTAACGCAGAAAATGTGCAGGACATGTCTTACCACATTAACATAAAAGCAAAAACGAATGGTCTAATTGTAAATGCAAGTACTCCGTTTAATCCATAGGACATATTTCTACATGTGAGAAATTTAAAGATCTGAAGATCCTATGAAGTCCAAGCCTGCTATGGAAAATTTATTTGTGACCCTGGCAGGAAGACTGAAGATTACAAGTTAGATTTCTCCCTTAATATCAAGTGGCCTGACCACCACTGTCAAAAATTATTCGGACACTAAATGAATTAAAGAGTCTATCTAAGTATGAGAGATTATCCTGCTCATTGAATTGCTTCATATCAGAGAGCAATGGGTCAAGGACTCAGGGGTAAATGGTCTTGTCTGATGTTGGGTTAACAAAATCAGGGAGGGAAAACTTGAAGGAATAACTACAAAAATTGGAGGAAGTTATGCTAATCTTTTCCTGTGATGAAAAAAAAAAAAGAAAAAAACATGAAAAGAAATAGGACAGACAAGAATGATATGATTTCTGCAATCAAAAAGGTAATTGAGGAATTCCAGGCTACTGCTATATTTTAATTTGAAGATTTCCATAATCAAGGGCCTTTCTGTAGAAGTTGTGGTTATTGTTTCATGACAAACCTAGGAATGGGAATGAAAAGTTCAGTGTATTTGCTTCCAGAAATTGTGAGAGGCTCAGAAGGAACAGTCCTTGATAGAAAATGTTATCACTCAGGTATGATTGAAAAATTTTAAGGAAATATAATTCATCCACATCACAGATCTGAAATGACTGGTAAAAATACTAGGGTCAAAGATAAACATTCTTCTGATCTAGCAGAAAAACTTGAGATTTTGATTTTAGGGGATAATTGTTATGACATTTATTACAGACCATCAATAAAACATGCCAATGCAGATGCATTCCCCTTGTCCTTGGAGCACACGCAAAAGGAAATAGTAAATGCAGATTTTCTTCCTGAGGTGTTATTCTGCTCATAGTAAAAAAAAAAAAAAAATTGTTCTTCAAATGAGGAAAGAATTTATTTTTACTCTGTAAATAAATTTTACGTTTTGAGACTTAGTGCATGGCAAAATCAAAGAATATATTACAAATTAATATTATATAGATTCAGCATATTGGAAATGCATAGAAAAGGTTTCTTCCTTCGGACTAAGAGAGCAATTTCATCAAAAAAAAATGAAAATTGAATTATATGAGTGGCACAAGAATAATTAAAAGAAAAAAAAAAAGAAAACCAAAAAAAGAATGAATAGCCAACAGACATTTTGGCTGGCTATTTTCAAACTGAAACATAGAAATAAATTGTCAGTTTTTCTGCTGGGGTAAACTAATGTGTGCTAAGGATTTTGCTTCTCTTTTCTCCAGATGGGGGATCTGTCTTGCTCCTGGCATGAATCCCATACGGCCAAATTTCATTCTTGTGGAAAACAGTCCTGGAAAGCCTATATAGACATTTACCATTCTGAGAATAACTAAGAACCTTTTAGTTGGAAAATTACTATCATTTACCTGGGACAGAGTAATCTGGCATGATAACAAGGAATTAATACAGTCAATATAATTGAGAAGTACAACAAGATTTCATCACTGTGTCCCGGTGTTACTGCTCTCTGATTAGCTGTACTTTCAAGATGAGTTTGGCAAAGAATTATCTGGCATACAGTTGACTGGATGGAGAGTCAAGTGAGCTGGGAAGCTAGTAAGGATATCATACTGTTGTTGTAAGAATGAAGTTTTCTTGGACAGAGGTGTTTGCAGGATGTATCTCTGAATGATATGGAACCAGATATTCTTCTGAAAAATCCTTTGAATGGATGGTTGCTTTCTATGCCTAAAAAAGGGTGGGAATACATACCCATGTGGATTTTTTCCTTCCCCAATCCAAATGGATTATAGTGCAATGGATGGAGTTCTGAAAGAGCCATCAGTTTTACAGTTTACTTAGTGTCATCCTTGCATGAGTTATTGCCAAGGAAACATGACATTTTCCCCATTTCACCTCTTCTATTCCCAAGGAGAAAAATTCTGGTATTTTGGGTCTCAGCTGGGTTTAACTAGTCACCTCTCTTTTTGTTACACATTGCACTACTATTTTATTATATTATTAACTATTTTATTTTTATTTTTAAAATATTACTATTATTTTACCTTGAACTTTAGTAAACAATCTAGAATTGACAAATAATGTTTAGCTGATCTTTCACTACTAAAAAAAAAATCTCGGCTGCTGAAATGAGCAAGAGATTGCTCAACATGTAGTGTCAGTGCATCCAGTCTTACTTCTTCTACTGATGTTCTCAGAGTTCTTTGTCTATCTCTGATTTTAGTTCAGACTATATAGCCTGAAACACATCTTCATTTTTGTCATGGGAAATTTTTGGATGGAAACTCTGCAGGATCTGTAAATACATTGCCAATTTTTTTGTTTTAACGCTGACTTCAGTCAAAGTTCCAGAGCTTTACTGAATTACTATTTAGTGACAGAACACGAACACGTATACATTTTAATTCTAGTTCAATATTTAAGTTTTAAAATAGAGAAGTATATTTGCACCACTGCCACTTAGCTTTTAATTGCATCAATTTAGAACCTTGTAATATTGGGACAGGTGATCCTCTTAAACAAAGTGCTTTGTACAAAACAATTATTAACATCTGTGGGCTAGCTAGAACTCATCATTATTTTCAGCTGAACCTTGTAAGAAATTATCATTAAAACTGGATTGCTCTGTCTGCTCTAGTGTTGTGGGAATCAGGCTCATTTTATTTTTGGAGTAACTGTTCAGTGAGACATATTTACAAATGCTGAACTGCTGTGCTTTACTCTGAACAGTAAGACTGTTTGAGCTTAGTACAGGTGCTGTGCATGATATGTTTTACCCTATGCATTTTTCTGAAAAAAAAAGAAAAAAGGTACTAAAAATATTGGTAGTAAAAACTAAACAGAAAACAAAGAAAAAAAAAGAACTAACAGGTGATTATATAGCTAAGAGGGGATTAGAGAATTGAGTTATGAGAATATTTAACTATACACAAACATATATATTAATGCATAAATATATGTATATATACATACACTTACTTACACATGCACATTCATGTGCACATGTGTGTGTGTCTGTTTCCATTAGTCAAATATAATTTTACTGGCACACACAGGTATATAAATGCAGCAATAATGTTGTGCAGCCTGCAGAGAAGATGAATTCCTCACCAGCTGCAAAAAAAGTCAGGAATGGTTTTGATTCAAACATGACCATGTGTATGTGTATAGATTACACATAAGATCTATGAAAATTAGTTCAATAACTCCTTGACTCAAATTATGTGTGAGGAAAGAGTTGTAATTGAGGTAATATTGGCTGCTCCTTGGGAGCATGATCTAATTTCTAAATATTACCCTTACTTAAAAGAACAACAAAATGTACTTGTGTCCAAAGTTTGTTCTACTATAGGATGCCTCAAACTGAGGTAAACAACTCCTCCAACAGCAATGCAGTTGTGGTAGGTTCACCTTGGCTAACAGATAAGTGCCTACTCAACTGCTCGCTTGCTCTTTCCCCTTAGTGGGACAAAGGGAGAAAATAACACAAATGGGAATGAGAAAAAATCTCATTCAAAGTAAGGACAGTGAGATCATTTACCAACTACCATCACAGGTTGACCTTGGCCTCCTGCTAGACACCTATCCAGCTGGTCCTCACTCTCTCTCCTCAGGAATAGCTTGTGGGTCAAGATAAAAACAGGGAGATTGCTTACCAACTACCATCATGAGCAAAAGAGTCTTGACTTGAGGAAAATTAATTTAAGTTAATTAAAAATAGAGTAGAATGGTGAGAATTGAAGGCAAAACTTAAAACACTTTCTCCCTACCCCACCTCTTTTTTTCCCAGGCTCAGCTTCACTCCTTCATTCTCCAG
>NW_009260525.1:1555592-1558098 GCF_000687185.1 Egretta garzetta | reverse complement strand
CTTCATCCTCACACTTTTCCCCTACTCCACTGTGGGTCCTCTCCATGGGCTGCAGTTCCTGTCACAAAAATCTGCTCCTGTGTGGGGTCCTCCACAGGCTGAATTTACCTGAGGGAATATCCACCTGCTCCACCATGGTGTCTCCACAGCCTTCAGGGGAATCTCTGCTTCAGCATCTAGATCACCTCTTCCCCCATGCTTCTTCTCTCATCTTGTTGTTCACACTGCTGTTTCTTACTCTCTTTTTTGTTCCTTTCCCCTTTCTCTGCTCAGCATTTTTTTTTTTCCTCTTAAATACCATAAAACCTCTTAAATACTTTTTCCCAGAGGCGCACTACCTTGGATGAAGGGTTCAGCTGTGTCATGTGGTGGGTCCATTGGAATGAGCTGTGTCCCTCATAAGGCAGCCTCTGAATTGTCCTCACCAAGACAACCCCTTCAGCCCCACTGCTGCCAAAATCTGGACACCTACATCCAATACAGCAGTGCAGAAAGAAAGAATTTTTACAGGTCTTGTAACAGGTGTTGTGAGGATTATCCAATACGCAGAAATGTGGCTGAAGTCAGAGTGCAGCCTTTTCTTCAGGGAACAAACATAGATTTTGTCCCCTACTCCATCTTCTGTTTCCACAAAGCTTATGAGAAGCCAGTCCTTTTTTTGAAATGTCTGAACTTCTACTAAGTTTGCTTGAAATTTTCCAACAGTGTCAAAGTTATTAGATGATGTTTTCACAAGCTTCCTCTGGAATCCAGTATAAAAATACTTTGTAAAAGGATAAAGATTCAGTGTATAACCTTGCATGTAAAATCTGAAGTTATAACTATCCTTAGGGAGAACTTGCAGTTTACTATAGATATGTTAGTAAAAGTGATGACTGTAGAAAACAGAAAGGGCCACTGGGCAATCAAACTATTTATGAAAGTGAACAAATAGCCTTCCTCCATGGCTGTTGTTTTCAGAACTTTCACAGGAATTCATAGTGACAATGCAAATCTTTTCAGGTGAAGAAAACAACTTCTATATCTGGAGTGAATTCTTCAGCCACAAGGCAGGGAGAGAAAAGTAAAAAAGCAACCAAACCAAACCAAAACACCTTTTTTTCACTAGAGAGGCAATGAAGTAATATGCAATGCTCTGCCTGTTTTTTTTAAAGAAGCAGGGTTAAAACACATTTCCAGAAAAAATATTCCAGTGTTGTGTTGCTCATATTTAAAGGAATACCTACTTGTCCACAAAAAAAAAAAAAAAAAAAAAGAAAAAAAAAGCCCACAAACCAAAAAAACCTCAACCCCCCCATTTTATGTAGACAATAACTTAAAACGCATCCTTATTCTCCGAAAAAAAAAAAAAAAAAGAAAAAAAAAAGCCCACAAACCAAAAAAAACCCAACCCCCCCATTTTATATAGACAATAACTTAAAACGCATCCTTATTCTCTGTTGTTTCATAGGAGCAAGTTTGGGCAGTTAGGGGATCAGTAAACTGATTGTTTTAAATCCTATTGTAGCAATTAAATCCTCCTGTGAACTGTATGGGAGGCTTATGACAATGTCCTTTACTTTTATGACTCAAACTAATAGCAGCAGTAGTGAGATTTCTTGAACTTATGTCCTTTGTGAATTTAACTTTGACTCTTCAAAGTACACAATGAATAATATTGGTTACTGCAATGAATTTTTGCCTGGTTTCTTAAGGAAGCAAGACTTTCTCAGTTGCATTCTGTTCATCTCTCTGCTTCCTATCTCCAAAGGCTTTTGAACACATAAGTCAATTTTAACTTAATTTGATAAAGAAGTATGAGAGTGAATGAATATTTTATAAAATTTGTGAAACTGCACTCTGGGCAAAAGAAAGAGCAAGCTAGCACTTGGCTAAAATGATGGTGTGAAATTAGAAATAATCTATTCTTTTTGTTCTGTTACTATCCAGCCAGCAACATGAACTTGCCCCTGGCCAGTGCACACCCATACCAGAATTAGCTGATTACATATACTGTCTGCTGTCTATAGCAGGGATTAGAATAGCCTCCTATTGACATGTTTTAGGGATTGTTGATGTACTAACGTATATAATAGAAGAAGCAACAGTCATTCAAATTAGAAAATGAGAAGAGCTGCATGGCAGAAATCTGTAGCAAATCAACTTCATTAATTCTTCTCACAAACAATGTCTTTGGAAACCGAGATCTACATCTTGGACCAAACCTAAGGAAAACTTCTGATACTTCATTTTCTGCCATTGATATTGGAGACAGAATGTTTCCTGTTATAGCTTGCTTGTTATAGAATCATAGAATCATAGAATGGTTTGGGTTAGAAGGGAACCCTAGAGGTCATCTAGTCCAACCCCCCTGCAGGAGCAGGGACACCGCTAACTAGATCAGGTTGCTCAGAGCCCCGTCCAACCTGGCCTTGAATGCTTCCAGGGACGGGGCCTCCACCACCTCTCTGGGCAACCTGTTCCAGTGTTTCACCACCCTCATTGTAAAGAATTTCTTCCTTATATC
>NW_009260525.1:1555099-1555353 GCF_000687185.1 Egretta garzetta | reverse complement strand
GATCATTTTTGTGGCCCTCCTCTGGACCCGCTCCAACACTTCCATGTTCTTCTTGTGCTGAGGCCTCCAGAGCTGGATGCAGTACTCTAGGTGAGGCCTCACCAGAGCAGAGTAGAGGGGCAGAATCACCTCCCTAAATCTGCTGGCCACGCTTCTCTTGATGCAGCCCAGAGTACGGTTGGCCTTCTGGGCCGCCAGTGCACATTGCTGGCTCATGTCCAGCTTTTCATCCACCAGCACCCCCAAGTCCCTCT